>NC_134572.1:22567500-22867500 GCF_050947875.1 Dermacentor variabilis | reverse complement strand
CGACCTCACACGTCCTTTTTTCTTCTTACTCATTCGCGTCTGTATCTGAGAGATATATTTTTCGCTTCATTTAAGAAAAGGTAGAGGCATTGCGACATTTCATTTTGTGAACTGTTAGTTCATCTATACTTACTTACGCGATTTCTTCAGCACATTATTTCGCTTGCGCATAGTTATTACATTTGAAGCGGTAAGCACTTTAGTAACGGTTCTGCCTATATTTTTATTGCCATATCGTTTGATGTTCTGCGTCCTTTGTAGTGTGTGGCTGCAGCACAGGACTACGAAGAACAACGTAGACTTTTCTTCCACTTACTGCACGTTATTTTGGGTATTTTAACGCACATTTTCACATTAAACTTCTTGTCTAGTCGTCCTTGTACATTTGTTTTTCGCCGAATGAGCTGCACTTCAACCTGGAAATATATGGGCAGGGGAAGGAGCACAAATAGGCAGGCACAATTTCTACCAATTATGCGAACAAGCACCGGATTCGACTGCGGAAAGTTGTTGGTGTTAGTTCAATATCCGATGCCACCTGCTGTCCACTGGTAGAATGGTGGTAGGCGTCGCTCGATGATTCCGAACTTAAGTAGCGAGAAAAGAGGGCGAGGAAGTGTTTTTGCGCTCACCTAAGGTATCAAACTGCAGTATTGTTGCTTTTTGCCCAACTAAAGTTCACATAAAGACGCAAACTTTAGAATAAGTACTCATCACGCTGGAACCCGCGACTTATAGAATGCAAACTACGAATATCTGCGCACAAAATAACATACAACGAAGGGTTACAAAGCTGAACTGAAGCATTTATTAAAAGTTGGTAATTTGCATGAATGCAACAGCTGCCCATAATGAAAACTATTTGTAGGCGTGTTTGGTCAATAAGACTTATTACGAAGAAACACCGTGTGGTACGGTAGCTGAAAATGCGTATTGTGGACGTGGGGCTCGCGCACGTCAATGTTTAACGAGCCTCTCCTTGCGAACTGAAACATGTTCACAAGGATTTGGATGACTCGTTTACACGAATTTATTGCATATCTAAGAGAATGGGAAAGAAGCTGCTTGAGGCATGCGTAAAGGGGAAAAAGACAGTAATTTGTGATGTATTAAAACTAAATTATGGGGTTTTAGGTGTCAAAACCATTTTCTGATTATGAGACACGCCGTATTGGAGGACTCCGGAAATTTCGACCACCTGGGGTTCTTTAACGTGCACCTAAATCTCAGTACACGGGTGCTTTCGCATTTCGCCTCCATCGACATGCGGCCGCCTTGGCCGGGATTCGATCCCGCGACCTCGTGCTCAGCAGCCTAAAACCATAGCCAATTTAGGATCTATGGAAGCTGTGACAAGTGAAAGAGGGAATTGTACGACTGGTAGATTTGACAGGGTCTAAAATGGAGCTTTCGCTATGGTGCTTGAAATGCACACAGCAACAAGAACAGAAACAAAAACTCGCAATATTGCCGAATGGTCTTGCTACAAGTGAACCATCTTGCTTGATAATAGGCATCTTTCCCTTCCATGCAGGCCTGTTTCAGAGGAATCATCTTGCTATTGTTTTAATATAACTACTATTCTAGGTGAATTTTTTTTTTATTACCAGCACGAAAGAAGCTCTCTTCATGGATAAAATATACATTGGGAAGCGACAAGCAATATTGAGATGATGATGCTCAGACTTTTTAAGTTAGGAGAGTGCTTCATTGCCTCTGATATAAAAACCACACAGTGCTCGCTAACGAGTCCCTCGCACTCACAACGGCTATCCGACGCGCAAAAGCACAGCCAATTACTGCCCAAAATAATTTAGGATCAATTCATCACAGGTACGTATAGTGTGGTCCAATTTAAAAGGGAACACATAAATGTAGACCATAAGAGAATTTTACACTCTGACAAGTGCATTATTGCCCGGCTTTGTAGCATATGACCTCCGATCGGTCGGACTGGCTCCTTTCTACATATACTACGTGCAGTGTATATACATAGCTCTAGCGGGAACTTGAAGCTAGAGTGTCAGTAATGTGAAAGCCATATTATACAGTGTTTCCTTGGACAGTGGACTGGACTGTAATTTCAGACGACCATATATAAAACGTTTATCGTCTTGGGGAGGAGTGGGGGAGGGGGGGACGGGGAGCGAGATCGCAACCATATTGTTGAGTTTAAGGACGCTCCATTTGACGTGGTAAGTTGACTATATGCAGCATTTATGTCGAAACCTGTGCCATAAATGAATTGGTTTCGAGGAAGAGCGGTTAAATACGCGAGGCCATTGCTTTAGGGCGAGACATAATGCGAGGTCTCAGCAGAAGAATAAATTTTTGGCGCGAACATAGCAGAAGCACCCCAGAGCTCCGCCTTTTTTTTTCTGATGATTTAGGCGTCAAACAACATTTTCCTGCCCAGTTGACACAGCACGTGCGTGCGACGTGTATAATATTATAAATCAGATCACACATTAAAGCACTTCTCACTCCATCAAACAAACAAAGAGATCAGAAATTAATCGTGCCTACACCTATTTCAGCAGAATGGCTTTTGTTGCTCAAGTGACGTGACTCGTAAAGAGGCAGAGCCAGCTCCTAACGCCATTTACGATTCCCCGTAGACAGCATGATTTATTTGTCGACAAGCTTCTCACCCAACGGCGCGTAAATGCAGTGTGCGGCGTGCGTTGGCGACCGCCACTTCCCGCTTTGCAATAAAACAAAAGAGACGACGAACGCCGCTCTCGAACAGGGTGTGGTGCAAGTGTCGCTTCTGAGACGGCGCTGAGCGCGCCGGCACGTCATCAAAGATGAAAGCCCTACAGCAGGTCGTGCGAGCACTCGGGGTAAACGACCCTTTATTTTTCGCTCTGCCCAAATGCATAGAACATAGTAGGTGTAAGGATCAAAGTAGAGACGTAACAACGTCCTCTACGCAGCATGAGGCTCGAACGCGAGGAAGCACCTTTCCTGGCTGGCGAAAACAGCAGGTTGGCGAACCTTTCCGTGATGAGAAGTCTGTCTGTCTCCAGTGTCGGAGTTCTGGGCAACGTAGCCTGGGGAGTTCGGTGTTGGTACTAGATGAGTCGTGTTCCATGCGATCGAAAATTCGACATAAGGGTAACGACAATCAGTCCTTCACTGACTGGATAAGTGCAGAAATAGTGTGGTTTTCTTTGTATGCATTATTTCACGCACACTGTACATGTGTCCTATGTTTAACATGCCACTCATGCTAAAAAGTGATACAATGTTTTCACATTTATTAGGTGTACCTTGCGGCAGAAAATGCAGTAGTATTCACTTAAATGGAAGTCATTAACTTCTCACATGCAAAATAAATTGTGGAACAGCAAACGGCAGCTAAGTTTATTTTCTTGCGGGTTCGCATTGAATGTTGGGTAATAATAAGGATCTGTACTGTTGACACCCGAATATGCTTTTGAGTTCTGAAGTACACAATTTCAGCAGCGAATTCCAAGTGAAGCAAAGTAAAGGAGACCCCAAAATAGGATAATAATGTTCGGGAAAGGGAATATTGTTGTGTTCGTAACATGTAGCTGTCTCCGACATTGCTTAAAATCTAACGTCAGAGTTTCGGCAGCCCTCATTTTAACTAATAAGAAACCGTCATTCATACAGGAACTAGGAAACTAGGCTATTGGTAAAACTATCTTTACGTTACTTTATTATTATGAGTATAAGTAATCACAGTATTAAAATTAACATTCAGTTTTCTCAGATACGACCAAAAAAAGGATTCATTAGTTTAGAAGTTGCCCCTCATGTACCTGCGTGCCCCTAAGCATCCGCGTGCAATAAACATAACTTTCTTTCTGACAAGCAAAGTACTCCGGTTTCTTGATAAATATGTCGACGTGTAGTTAGAGTTATTACCTTGAAGTTACTCGCAGTGCTGCTGTCACACGTGCTCTGTTTTGTCTTCGTGGTCACCATTTCTAAGAAATAAAGTCAGTTGCTAGTACAGCACCCTTCTTATTCCTTTCTTTTTGTCTTGACTCACGATGTTTTTCTGCTTTCTTTTCCGTTTGCTCGCCTACACTTGCAACGTATCATTGTTAAGCTCACCCGATACCAGCATAATCTAGGCTTCATCAATTACATTCGGTCTAGTTAGGTCGAAGAGCGGTGGATTTGCCACGATGATAGTACACTGAAACGATCATTAGTATCTTCTTTTGAAGGCCTGCCAATACCGCGTTTACGTAAAGGTCTACGCTGTAGTTTTTGCAAGCAGTCTTTGACCACATTTAGGATGCTCACACATTAAATCAGCCTTTGTTTTCGCATGATTAATCCCTCGCTGATTTCTTCATTGCAAAACAAATCTACATGTCAGAGTTCTGTTTATTAATACAATATAATTCCCTTACCGTATGTCAGGTCCACAGTTGCCTGATGCCGTGAAGGCAAATAAGCATGCATTAAAAAAAGAAAAGGAAAGCTACTTTTGTTGCAATGTCAACACAACACAACAGAAATATAAAAACGACGAGCACTCTGAGAGTTGAGTAAAGCTTAAGTGGCCTATTAAGGAAGAAGAGAGAGAAAATGTACAGTGCAGAAAAATAGTTAGGCCGCTGTCTCCGAAGCAACACCCAAGCCTCTTGCATGTAAGATACAAATTTAAAGCATAGCTGACCTTTCTCCGCTAGAGATCCGTGCCTTTTCCCTCCGAATTTTACACCCTCTTAAATTACAGCTGTTACGCGTCTACCACGATTCCTTTATGTATCACATTGGACCTTCCTTCCTTTCCTTAAATGAATTAAGCAGCCACTGGGGGCATCCAATATATTTTGAAACATTAAGAGTACGTCCGACCATTGTTATTCCGCTAGTAACCCGTTCACTGAACATCTTTTTTTCTTCTCTTCGTGTGACAAACAAACGCTTTTTTCTGCATTTTTGTTTCTCTTTAACAACAGCTTTAGGTTGAAACGTGGCAGTCTAAGCTTAGCTTCGTTCTTTATTTCCCAGTGTAGACATCTTATGTGTTATCATGAAACTGCACGTTTAAAGCGATTTTCTTATGAAGCACAGGGCATCCCACCCATCTTTTCAAAGCTCTTTTAATGACTTTGCGCAAAGCTATTCCGCCGCGGCGAACCGTTATGTCCGGATGCCCTATTCTGGGTTAAACTTCCTAGCAAACGCAGTGTTCTAATGCCTTTCTTTTGCGATGTGGCGGAAGAATGGCAGATCAATTTAAACCAAAACAAAGAGCTACAGCGGCAACGAGTATCAACACTCGGGGCATAAAAAGAACGTGCGTGATTATAGTGCGTGGCACCATTTCAGAAGAGTTATATAAGCAGCAAGAAATGTAGAGAATTTGGTAGGAAAGCTGCAAATATGGAGAAAATGAAATTGTCTTCAAACGTTCTGAGAAAACTTATGTTGAGGAAAAAAGAGAGAGAGATAAATGAGATACGGAAAGCAGGGAGGTTAACCGAAAGATACATATCCAGTTTGCTACACTGCACTGGGGAAGGGGGAAAGATACAGAAAAATGCACATACAGATAAAGAGAGGGAGACTACAGAAAAAAAGGAAACAACACACACACACGCGCGCGCGCACGCACGCACGTACGCACACACGCGCACACACACACACACACACACACGCACACACACACACACACACACACGCACACAATCAGAGGAACTCGGGAGTGTCACAGTCGTTCAAACAGGTGCTTGACCGGAGGACTTTCAGTACGAGGCATTGTTCAGTAGTGCCGTCATTGCCTTTTGCTGTGAAGATCGCATCAGCCGGAGCTCTAAGATCGTCTGCTCGGAAAGCGGCCGGTCGTCGAGGTGTGCCAACTTCGATACCAGCGATTGTTTCCGGGAGCTGTAGCGGGGCAATGACACAGGATATGCTCGATTGTTTCCTCATGGCCGCAACAATCACAGGCAGCACTGTCAGCCTTTCCGATGCGGCAAGCAAATGTGAGCGCTCTAACATAAAGCTATTCCAAACTTTTCTATTCCATTTCTGCAATCAGCGCTCCGCGATTGGTCAAAAACTTTTTTGAGTCACTCCCCACCTCACTTGTCGTGTCACGCGACGTCACGAAAAACAACGATGGCTGCCCATCTTATATGACGCATACACAGTGATTATGCATGATTGGACAAAAAAATTATTTCTGATTCGATTCCTTGTCTCCGTTAGCCTTTGGCTATTGGTCAAAAGTTTTCGGGCTGCACCCACTCCACCTGCCTGTCACGCGACGTCACAAAACCGCGACAACTCACCGCATCAAAGTGATGTGTACGCCTTAAAGATGCATTAATATGCCGAACAAAACTGAATTTTTTTTTGAATAGCCGCTGGCTGCCCAATTTCGAAAGGAATAAAAGATGGCTGCCGCTGATCGCTCAGGCACTGGCTACTCGCGCGTGCCGGATAGCATGGGTTAATTTCCGTATAATAGAACTTCGTGCATGGCCGTGTAACGTTTTCAAGCATTTTCGGCACGCAGGAAAAACCAAACTGTGCGCACGTTCCTGCAATACAAGGATCAGTATACAGGCTGCTCCAGCTGATATTATCCAGAATTTGAAAATATGCGAATGCCACGTAGCTGGACAAAACCAAGGTAATGTTGTTTGCTGTTGCTTGGAGATGCTCAATTCTTGTAATTCCGCCAAAATAAATAGTTATACTTAATTAATGAATTAACGTCTCATATATTATACTTAGATGAAAAGTGTAAATGAGAAAATTGTGCAGCGACATGAAAAACTTCCGATACAGCTTTCTGTTGATGAATAAGCGCTACATAAAAGCGTTTTTCCGAGCGTGAAATAAGCACGAGAATTCACGCAAAATTACCGCGCGTCTGGCCACTCCAGGCACTTTGCATGTATTTGCGGGCCGTTTTCAGGCTCGGAAAGGCATTTTCATGTAACACATATTGAACAACAGAAAGCTACATCGGGAGTTTTTCGTGTTGTTGTACAATTTTCTCATTGCCGTTTTTCATCAAATTATAATATTTAAGAAGTTGAATAATTAATGAAGACTAATTATCTAATTAGGCGGAATAAGAAGAATTGAGCATCTGCAAGCAACGGCAAACAACATTACCTTGGTTTCGTCCAGCTATGTGGCATTCGCATATCTCTAAACTCTGGCTAAAGTTAGCTGGGACACCCTGCATATGCATTTCCTATGTTCTCTGTAAATAACTATGGGCAACACTTTATGAATAATTTAGCGTGCCCGCTGCGAGAACAAAGCTATAGCTTCTCAATTCACGCTACAGACATCATTGCGTCTTTAGTCTTCGGAAATTAGAAAATTTTCTATTATCTTGTCTTCGCAGGACAGACATATGACGAGTTGTAAATGTGATGCCCATAAAAGGCTCAGGGTAAACTTTACAGAGAGCTGCAGAAATATAGTATATGGTTTTGATGGCACCGTGCCGAAGTGAACTCAATTTTCTTTTCCTTTTCGGAGTTGCGCAAATTTCCTTCAATATAATTAAAACAGAAGATCCATGGCGTCTTGTCCCGCAAATTTTACAGGTATTTGCTAAAGAAAGAAACTTGTTTGTAGGCGTTGAGTGGGTGCCCTTTTTAACTCCATTCGTCTGATTCGGTGTCTTAATGATGCCTGATTTTGGAAAGTTCACTAGGTCTTTCAATATTTCCAGAAAATTTCTAGTGTGCATAAAAGCCTCTGTTAGTACTTAGAGCACGTCAATGCAACTTATGCCTCTAACATTTAAGAACTTTATTTACTATGAACATTTGAAGTGCTTTCACACGAGAACACATGTTTGGAGCTAAGCTGGTGTTTAGTCGCTTTCTACACATTTCAAGGCTGAGGACGTTTATCCTGGAGCTACGCCAAAAGTGTCCACATGCACTCGCATCTGGTATCAACACATTCTCACCAATATTGCAGGTTCTATCTAACTGCGTCGATTTTACACATTTATCACTGTTTCGTCGGCTAAAAGAAATGGTCGCAGTTTTGTCTTATGTGCGACTAGTAATGACGACTGTTGCACTAATTAATATAGCGAAGTATTCTGATTGATCCAATAGAATGGTAACCATACGGGCTCTGCTCCTGGAGTTCTGTTTTTTTTTTTTGCTCCAGCTCATTAACAGCATTTTGCACCTAGGGCACTGACAGATAGAGGCCTTTGTTTGGCTGTTTCACAAGCGACATAAAAATGCAAAGTCTTTCACGCAAGACAAACTGCGCAAACAAGTGTATCACAGCCTGTCTCGTAGAAGATCTACAGCGAGTGGGAAGATTACACGAATGCTGCGCGGCTTAGTTGTGACACTTGACGGTAATTGCGAGAGCAGAAGTCACCTACAAAATAAGCATATCGCTAGAAAGCGAACAAAGCTTCCAGTACCACCAAGTTTGACATCTTTAACGGCACGCTGACACAGAAGCGTTGGCAATCGCCAACAGCGTTTTCTGGTACTGCATGATATGTATGAAAGAAGCGTCTAAAATTGAATCAAATTGAATTCCGGGGTTTTATGGGCCAAAACCACGATATGATCATGATATGATCTCCATATCATGATCATATCACTTGCGGTTCTTGAAGACGCAACTAAATGTAAGTTCACAGGCGTTACTGCATTTCGCCTCCGCCAGAATGCGGCCTCCGTAGGCGGGAATTGAACCCACGACCGCGTTGGCACGCCTTGACGACAGGCCACTTTCAGAGCAGTCAGTTTTGGAATGCCGACGTGAACTGTCGTCGCAGCAAAAGTCGGTCAAGGCTCTGTTGACTTTTCTACGTGACAGTGGCCTATTAGAAAGACTGTAATGACCCCATTTCGTCCATTTTCATATTTTTTTCGCTTTTATTTTTGTCACGCTCTTCTTTCCGTCTTTACTTCCCCTTTCCCTTCCCCTAGTGCAAGGTAGCAAACCGCACGTTTTAAGTCTGGTTAACCTCCCTGCCTTCCTCTCATTTGCATATCTCTCTCGCTCTTTCACAACCTCGTGTTTAGCTGCGCCAAGCCATGACCACTCAGCAACCATGGCAGTAAAGACCTGCCTAATGTATGGGATGTAATTTTTAAGAATAGTTCTTTTTTCTTTTGCAGAACAAGTAAAATCAACTAGACACTGAGACACTGCAATACGGTTTCTAAACTTTCTCTCTGGAATCATTCCCCACCTGCAAACTTTTGCAGACAGAGAAAAAGGAAGAAGGTAGGCTGGGATTTTGTCGTGGTTTTAGTAGAAGGGCTAGCTGAAGAGCCGTAACAAAAAAGTAAGCACCATTATTTGCACAAAGCTGCATTCGCTTATATATATTTAGGCAAACTAAGATGGAGACAAACTGTAGAGAAATGGCCGAAAACACCGAGCATTGACAAATTATGTGGCGACTACATAGGAGAGTGAATATTGCTTCAGACGAAAAATGTAGTACTTTTGAAGATTACGCACAAAGTCATTCTCTCCACGACCTCCGACCCTATTAAAAGAAAATATTTCTTTAAAATTCCAATGACCTTTAGACATTTGCGTCTAAAGAATACAACATTCTGCACAGAAAACCCTGCTCATGTCTAAACTGGCTTAAATGTGGTGTGAGGCTTCTAGATTGGACGGACGCTCTACAAAAGACTATCGCAACTCTCACAGCGGTCAAGAATTCCTTTGGAGTGCATTGTTTTCCCGGCTGTTTACATTTGCTGCTTGCTCTGAGTCGACACTCGGCTACGTTGAATGTCGCTTCTTAGGAGCGCGCGGTCGCCGACTAATACAGTTTTCTCACTTCTTAGCTTCGTCTCGTTTCTAAGTATTGTTTATTTCTGTGGAAGTGAGTCAAATGTTTATAAGCCGAAACCCTCGAAAATATAACTATAGGAGGGCTTCTCGTATAAAGCTTCCATAGTTACCGCGCAGTTGGCGCCTGATGCACGTGGGCCCAGGATCGTAGTTTCTGTTTCTTCTTTTGTAACAAGGCGCTACAACGTCACTACAAACGAAAAGTGCCAAAGAAACAAGTGCGCCCATGGTTCATGGCAATAATAATACCTGAAAGATCTTTGCTGACTTGCGGATTGCGCAAACTCTTATTCTGTTTTGAGACGAAGTTTAAAACTTTAATTTTCCCGAAATTTATAGTTTATAACACAGCTTCAACAGCACAGTTTCTCTCCATTCAGTCGTCTTCCGATTGCTTAAATGTTCTTTTTTGTTCTTCTGCTGGCTCTAGGTGCAAGGATACGTGGTTGCTCTTGGGTAATCCATAAGTGACAAAGTTTCCAATATCAAGAAGGCCGTCTTGAGTATAGTCGTAGGTGCATTGCCAAATCAGACAAACCTTAGCAATAAGCAAGGCAGGAACCATGCGCTCGTTCTTTGCCCTTTTGATTTGGCGCTTCTCTTTGCATTGCAAGTGAATACGAGCTAGCCAACTTGTCTATTTTGCTGTCTTGAGCAAATTTATTGAGATTGATTTGCGTGGATATATATTAAGAGCCATGGCAGAATTTCTGATGGCAGATGAAAAAAAAAGGACCCAAAGTGTACCAAAAATGAGTTAGCCTATGTGGCTGTCTTTATTATTAGTGCGCAAACGGGGTCTATCATCTGTCCATTTATCTGACATGTGGCTTATGATCAGTATAGGTCCTGTATTCTAATTAAAAACTTTGCACTGTGGCATTAAAGGTGTAAAGCTTATATGTTATACGCACATGTATAATTTGTTTGCTTGATGAAGTCCAACAGGTTTCTATGGTGCGGACCACAGATCCACAGATAGTAGTCTGATGGGTGGCTTGGGTCTAGCCCTACTTTTGACACGTAGCAGCGCCTTGAGCAGTGTGCCTGGTTTACTGTTCTATGATGAGCATGTATTTATAGAGCAAGAAACCAAGCATACAGTTATTAAAGGGATTAGCGATGTGAAGTGTAGTGGTTTCATCCACCACCGCAGGAAGATTTCAGTTGTAAACTCACTGCTTATAAAACCTGTCGATAATTTTGCACATTTGCAAATTTTACGAACCGTTATAAGTGCCGATCTATTCCACGAGTTAAAATAGTTATTACGAGACAAGCATGTTTATTCATACGAAAATTTTTTAAAATATTTCGCTTCCTTAGTTTGCTTCGTATGCTATTACCTCTGCTAGATACCGCACGTGCGCTTTTCCGTCAGCGTTGTTGTTACATTTCTGTCCTGGATCCTCAACCGCGAGTCTGCCACTTTACATGTTCACAGTGAAAATATATTAGAAGTATTACTTCTCCTTGATGACTATGCCAATTATGACAGGCTACTCAACGTTCACAAAACTATAAACGGACGCCTTGCGCGAAATTTGTACCAGGTGAGGTTACGGCCTTCTACATACATATATGAGCGAAAAATACAGAACAAACGCATATTTTCCGAGCAAAAGGGCGTCGTATATCGCTTTTCTATCATTATTTTAAGAAGTTAGGCAAATAATTTCACAAATTTCAACTACTAATCTTGATTTGATGGTCACGTATTATATATATATATATATATATATATATATATATACATATATATATATGATTTTTTTCACAAGAAGGAATGCGGATGTTATTGAAAATAGAGATCCAGCTCTCAAAATATTACTCTCGCCTTCTCAATCTCTTTGCTAATATTTTAAAGCTGATTTCATGTATTTATTAACGTGACATGGAAGAGGTCAGCAAGATGCCTATATTAAAGAATGCGGATTAGTAGTGTTTGCTGTTAAAAAGTTATGACACACCTCATTATTCGAATATCTGATGGTTGTTGCTTACTATGTAGTTCCATTATCTCTGTAACTAATAGATTTCCCCGTCAACCTCTGACACTCTTCCCTCCTTTTCTCTTTGTAATCTATGAGTGGAATTAGCTATGAGGATATCTGTGTTTAGGATGGCAAAGAACACTGAGCTTTCTTGATGTTTCTATTGTCACTTGAATAGAACAGCTTCCTCTTGGGACATAATCAGTGACGCGAGAGGGTGCGAGGAGAAAAATGTTGAAATATAGTCTAGGCACTGGGTGTCGTGTGCAGCCTTGGCTCGTTGACAAATGTATGTTTTTTTTTTGGTAATCCCCTGTTACAATATATCTGGGCCTTATTTTTTTTCCAGAATTCATTTTGCTGAGCCGCCTAAGTGCTCCAAAAGGAATGGCGGGCTGCACGCCCGCCTAGCCTCGAAGATAACGAAGCCTATACACACTTAGAAGGCACATTCCTTAAAACGTCTCGCGAAACGAATATTAAACATTGGTATTAAAACGAACTTATACACTTCTGTCTATTACATCACCAGTTATTTTTCGCTTGGGTGCTGTTGTCACATTCATATCGCGGTGGTGAAATCCTGAGGCCTTGCCTATGAAGATAAGTACATGTCATCATTGCAGCCTTTTGCCGGACAGTCCAAATTGCAGCAAATGTGGTGTCGAAGAAACGACCAAACATATCCTGTGTTACTGCACTACATACGAAGACGAGAGGAGTGCCCTTCGTACAGCTTCCTTCTCTTCATAGAGAAGGTCTTGGGCCCGTGGCGTCGAGCGTCTGCTATGTGCAAGGCCATATAAAGGGGCAGGTGCGTTTCTTGAAACACCCCAGCCTGCATGAGCGCCTGTGTCTGACTCAGTGATGCACGCCTGTGTGCGTAACAGTGGACACTGGGACTTTCTTTTTTCCTTCTCCTCTTTCAATCGCCTTTCCCACTTCTCCAGTGCAGGGTAGCTTACCAGGCTTAGCCTGGTTAACCTCCCTACCTTTCTCTTATGCCTTATCTCTCTCTCTTTCTCTCTCACAGCGCGATAAATAGTTTTTCGGTACAATAAGGAAAAAATTAATTCATACCGTGTTCTAGTCACTGGCGATTTAAGCATTCATCACGTTGCCCACGTGTGCATCGGTCCCAGACAGCAATGATGTAGACGTAGTGCCCAGTGTGAGGTATCAATCTGGATTTTTGTTCTAGTTAACCTCCCTTACTTGTCTTTCTTGTTCGTGTTTCTCTTTCTTGAATAGAACTTGCAGTCAAACTAGAACTACGGTAAGGATAATTGGTGCTACTACTCAACCAACCTGTTGTTTTTTCTTTTTTCTTTTGCTGGAAAATGAAGGATGTGTCAGGGGTTTTGGGGGATAGCCAATCCCCGCTTTAATAATCCAAGTAGTATCAGTGACGAAAGAGAAAAGCTTGCAAGATCCATTAGCGATTCGTCATGGTGCTCACCACGTGCGACTGAACGATCAACTGCGCATGGAGAAACCTCATAACAGCGATGCGATGGCAAAACACTCAAAAAGCCGCACCTTCAAGAGCCCGAATAGAATGTCATAACTTGAATGTTAATGGAGGTGTTCGTACTTCACCGTTGCCAAAATGAGTGGATCCGTTATCGCAGAATTACTCACACTTAGTTGCTTGCAGTGTTCTGCGACCATTATCCAAGAAGTAATATGTAAACTATACATCACAGCTAATAAACAAAACAAATAGATATATGTAAGAATGTGCCTGATTGTTTTGTAGGGCACAGAACCTAAGCATGACAGACAAGAAATTTCTCGGGCACGAAGTAGTGTTACTCGCCGGTCAGTGACCTCACGGGCAGGTCTTCGTCTCTCGGGTCCAGGCCATCCCACGGGCGGCAAATCCAATAACGCTGGCCTTATGATGAAAACTCTCTCCGGCGAAAGGTGTTGAAATGAAGTCTGCAGAATGTGTCCCAAAGGAAGCAATCATACGTAACAAACGCACGCTTGGATTTGTTTTAGCACAAAAATTAAAGAAAAAGGTGAAAATTGTTGAGTGCGAATAAACTCCCTTATTTGAACGGTTGCACTGTGTTTCCAATTTTCTTTTATGTTTAGCCTGTTTAAAAAAAATACTGTGGGGAGCAAGAACTTTCCAAGCTGCGCACGCACGAAACGAAATAGTGCCTCCGACACTGTCCAGCACATTGCAAAATCGGATTCTGTTAGTTTGGTAACAGAGGAAGCCTTGAAATAAATAACTTTCATGGCATGTATCAGTATTTGATATCGTGTTCCTATGAAACAGCATAGCGTGAATGGAGAAAATTTTAAGATTTCAGAACAGTGCGACTTCATTCATCGCTATGGGCAGCTTATATTGTCTAGTCGAAGACAACATAGACAACAATCGTACACTTTTATTTACTAGTCGAACCATTGAACTATCTACCCTTTGGGCACTAACTACAGCTCTTTCCTTCAAAAGGCTTCTTTAGGGGTCAAACATTCTGTAATGTATTCGAAAAAATGCCACTTACTATCAGCAAGATTGATATGGATTACCAATGGACTGATAAAATTTTTGGGAGTGCGAAAGAAAGGCCGCCCATATATACACCAAAATAATCATATGAACGCTACAGGCAATTAAGCAATAGAGCAGCATAAGAGAAATTAATTTTTACGTTCAATGAATATGTAGAAATAGCTAAAGGTAATTAAAATTGTTATGTTTATTTGACATGTAGAACTAAACAACGAAAAGGCAAATCAAACAGGACGAAAAGTCCACTTGCTGCAAGTGGGAGCAGAACCCATACCTTACGCTTTACGCGTGTGGTGATTCACCAGTTAATAAACCGCCACTGCCATTCTCCTTTCACTTTGTAAGGTAGTTGGGTATGCGTACAATATTAGCTCTGCGAGTGTTAGCCAGTGCCATTTACAATCATAGAGGCGGATATAACAAAAGAAATCGAGCCCCTCCGGTAACCTTCTCTTCGCTTGTCACGAAAGCCCTACCAAAATAGTTGCAGTTTCGCCCAAAAAGGTTAAACTGTGACACGAGAGAGAGAGAGAGAGAGAATCGCAAGTAGAATCAGGAACACCTTAGACTTCTGTCAACGAAAGGACCAGGCAGGATTTCGTAAAGGCTATTCAACAATAGACCATATTCGCACTATCAATCAGGTGATAGAGAAATGTGCGGAATATAACCAACCTTTATATATAGCTTTCGTTGATTAGGAGAAAGCGTTTGATTCAGTCGAAACCTCAGCAGTCATGGAGGCATTACGGAATCAGAGTGTAGACGGGCCGTATGTAAAAATACTGAAAGATATCTATAGCGGCTCCACAGCCACCGTAGTCCTCCATAAAGAAAGCAACAAAATCCCAATAAAAAAGGCGTCAGGCAGGGAGATACGATTTCTCTAATGCTATTCACAGCGTGTTTACAGAAAGTATTCAGAGACCTGGATTGGGAAGAATTGGGGACAAGAGTTAATGGAGAATACCTCAGTAACTTGCTATTCGCTTATAATATTGCCGTGCTCAGGGGACCAACTGCAATGCATGCTCACTGACCTGGAGAGGCAAAGCAGAAGGGTGGGTCTGAAAATTTATCTGCAGAAAACTAATGTTTAACAGTCTCGGAAGAGAACAGCAGTTTACGATAGGTAGCGAGGCACTGCAAGTGGTAAAGGAATACATCTACTTAGGACAGGTAGTGACTGCGGATCCGGATCATGAGACTGAAATAATCAGAAGAATAAGAATGGGCTGGGGTGCGTTTGGCAAGCATTCTCAGATCATGAACAGCAGGTTGCCATTATCACTCAAGAGAAAAGTATATAACAGCTGTGTCTTACCAGTACTCACGTACGGGGCAGAAACCTGGAGGCTTACGAAAAGGGTTCTACTGAAATTGAGAACGACGCAACGAGCTATGGAAAGAAGAATGATAGGTGTAACGTTAAGGGATAAGAAAAGAGCAGATTGGGCGAGGGAACAAACGCGAGTTAATGGTATCTTAGTTGAAATCAAGAAAAAAGAAATGGGCATGGGCAGGGTATGTAATTAGGAGGGAAGATAACCGATGGTCATTAAGGGTTACGGACAGGATTCCAAGGGAAGGGAAGCGTAGCAGAGTGCGGCAGAAAGTTAGGTGGGCGGATGAGATTAAGAAGTTTGCAGGGACGACATGGGCACAATTTGCCCATGACCGGGGTAGCTGGAGAAATACGGGAGAGGCCTTTGCCCTGCAGTGGGCTTAACCAGGCTGACGATGCTGATGACGACAAACACACACACACGCACATACATACATACATACATACATACATACATACATACATACATACATACATACATACATACATACATACATACATACATACATACATACATACATACATACATACATACATACATACATACATACATACGTACGTACGTACGTACGTACGTACGTACATACATACATACATACATACATACATGTTAGCACCAGCACTCTTGCACGCATCGACGACAATAATCAAATTTGTTATTTAGTATGCTTCGGTGACGACAACGACCAAGCGGTATTTTCAAATTGAATTACAGTGTCAAAAGAACGAGAAAAGATGAAAGAGAAGCACGGGATAGAGTTTTCTCGCTTTAATGCAACGTCTGCGCTAGCTAACGCTTGCCACTCCATGAGCCTTGTTTGGATTCCTTCTTGTTCGAAGAACAAGGGCCCAATATTCAAGCTTACTAATGAATGCAACCAAGGTATCACTTAGTTAGCTAGTAATCTAGCTTCTAAGTAATCTAGCAAGTATTTCGATAGCCAAATACGTCCTTGTCAGCTAGTAGGGTATTCAAGATAGAGAGAAAATTGTATAAGTTATAGTGGTGATGGCTTCCGCTTGACAAAATGAATGTACCCCCACCACCCGGCCTAGACGGCGAATAACAAGGTTTGCAGAACGCGGAGTATAGTGCTTTATTACCGGCAATCAGAACTGCGTTTCTGGATATATTTTTTTTTGCTCAGGGGAATCAGAAGATAGCCGTATTGGAGGAGTGCAACCGCAAATAAACACCCCGAGCAGGTGCCTTGACATCCCAGATTCGGAAACCATTTGCTCTCATTCCAGTCGGAAGATGGTTATGGGAAAAACGTCATGTGGCAATACGCTGGTTCGGTGTTATATTAGACAGTCTTATTTTAGCGTTTGCAACCGAACGTAGAAGCTTTACGTACGTAAAAAAATAGCGTGGCCCTCACTGCGCATGCTCGGAACGTTATTGGGCTTCTGCGGTTTACGTGCGCTATGATAGCGTACGTTATTTTGCGAGTTTAACGTTTGTAATGTTTACGGACGCTAAGAAATAGCGTTGTCGGACGTGGCGGCACCCATGGCTCCCGCTTCAGCATGAATTCTCGTAATGGCTACACTCTCATTCGCGTTGATCGCCAGTAACTAATGAGCTTTCGCTTTCTATAAACTCACGTGAAATTTTAGTTAAGAGCGCATAGTGCGTCCATTTTGTGAGATCGTTCGGCGATTCTGGCACAATCCATTAGCAACCATCCTGTTGCTATGCCGACGAGTCTCGTTAGGTCTACGGGCGCGGAAATCACCGAACGATCTCAGAAATTGGACGCGCTATGCGCTCATAACTAATGTTTCAGGTGAGCTTAGAATAAGCGAAAGCTCATTTCAATAGCTACTGGCGATCAACGCGATCAACGCGCCATGTTTGACAACGCGATTTCTTAGCGTACGCAAACATTCGAACGTTAAACTCGCCAAATATCGTACGTTATCATAACGTACGTTATGATAACGCACCATAAATAACGTACGTTAAACCGCAGAAACCCAATTACGTTCGGAGCATGCGCAATTAGGACGACGCTATTTATTTACGCACGTAATGCGTTTTAGTTCGGTTGCAAACGCTAAACTAAACTCTCTATTTATGAAGTGGTCAACGCAAAGAGACTAAGAAAGAACAAAAAAAAAAACTGGCTCTCCCGTAATCGAGAGTATATGTAAGCATGAAATGGCAACGAGCCAAGCGAATTGGTTGGATATGGTAATAGGCACAATATTAAAATGGGTGTAGTGCATGTTCGCAAAAGAACACTCCATTCCACAACACCGCACCACGCCATACTGTGCACTTGTCCATACGAACGCTGCCTAGCTAGAAGAAAACCGGCTGAAGGCGGCTCTTCAGGCCGCGAAATACGCCAGGGAGACCTAGCGCAGTGCCCAGCTAGGAGAAAAGCGCCTGAAGTAGGCGCGACGAAACATCTTAGAAAATGTCCATTCTTGCTCCGTCATCTCGACGCAAGAGGTCACGTATTGGACAGCCACTTAGCAAAGGGCTGGCTTCACGGAGCGTTCGCTTGCCAAAGCTGGCTGCGTGACGTAATGCTCTTTCCTAACTTCTTTCCTTCCTCCACGAAGGCAAGGCAGCGCATCAGACGCTTCCGGCGCCGTCCCACGCCGCTGCTCCGCGAGCGTCGTGCATCGAAGGCAAACCAGCGATTCCAGACGGGTCCGGCGCCACGCGGTGCAGCAGCTCTGCGAGCCCAGTAGATCCGCAGCAAATTCCATTTTCCAGAATCGAGGTGCATGGCGCCCTGTATCTGCCTTTTGAACGTCACTATTATTAGAAAATACAAACTTCATCGAGCTAGAAGTTACAGCTTGAGTGACATTGTGAAGAAACATTAGGAAGAACTCGGAAGCAATATTCTTGTACTTGTTTGGGAGTAACCAGCGTACGTAATACGGTGCTGTGCAAAGCGTGGGAGGATCTTGTTTTGTTCTCGCAACTTGCGCTGATTTTTTGCCTTTGAGTGCCAGGTTAATGGCTCTAGCTTTTGGCACAAGGTCACTTGAATGCCACCGACAAAGGGAGCTAAAAGCATTTCATTAAAACTGCAGTAAACCTAATATCTTTAATATGCACCAAATTGTTCATCGTTCTTTTACGCCGCTCTTGATACAAATATAGACGCACCTTTCGCTACACAGAATTATTCCTTCTTTTGTTAGACGTTTAATGAGACTTATATTTGCGGCTTATGGTGACGTAATCAGAGGTTGTTGAACATTTATAACAAGTGACAACAAGCATCGACGTAGTAACCATATTAAAAAAGAGAATTGTGGGAGAACGGCCTCTTGGTTTGAGCCGAGCATTAGCACATAGGTGAACGTAGAAAAGTGTAATAAATTACTTCGAGGTGCGTGAGCTTCGTAAGAGAACCGCGGCTGTCACGTTCTTCTGCTGAGCACGGGACTGTTGTTTCAACAGAGGTCATAGGAGCCGTGTTCTGTGTCACTGGAATGCAAAACAACTGCTTGTCGGATTAGTTGGTGCCTGCTAAACGACATGTTTCTTGACGCAAGTTAAAACGCACAAAAGGAAGACACATGGAAGCCCGTGTTGTCTTCCATGTGTCCTCCTTTTGTGTGTGTTTTAACTTGTGGCAGAAAAAATGTCTTTTGGAATGCAAAAAAACGCTCAAGCATAGATACGTTCGGCTGCACATGAATGAAATTCAGGTATTCAGAATTATTCCGACACCACTTTGCGATATTTATTTATTTATTTATTTATTTATTTAGTGTATCGTCAAGGTTGAGCAATACATTGCAGAGGGGGGGGGGGCATTGGTAACGGGTAGACACAGCAGGAAATAACAGATACACTCTTAAACCAGTTGCACATTTGGAGTGTATTTTCGCCACACAACAATAATCGTCATCTGTTTTGTCCGCATTTTCTTTCTTTAACGCTGCGAGTCCGGTGCTTCCAAGTCACGAACGGCATGCACGTTATCAGCATGACAGAACATTCTCGACAGGAAAGTACCGAACGCAGTGTTTTTAAGAAAGGAAACGCAAGCACGACAGATGACGATTATTGTTGTGTGACAAATATACAACCCAATAGGTTTAAAAGTGTACTTCACTAAATACACAAATAATGAAATGCGAATAAGAAGAGTCTCTCGAAAAGAAGGTCAAGGACAATCAAGTGGAAGTCAATAATTCTTTAAATAAGAAAGAATTGTCCCGCAAGCTTTAGATAAGTAGCTTACACAATAACTTGCAAAACGCATGCAATCATGTCAGTCAAAATGATAAACGAAAACATGGCAAGCATAACAAAAATACATTTCCTAACTTATAAGAAGTTCATGACATAACATATACGAAAACATATGCCATATAGAATACAAAGGCATAACTGAAGAAGTATGAAATAGGCATAGTTCTTATACACAACAAACTGTCAATCACAACATTAATTATAAAATGAAACTTTTTAGTGTTGTTTAACGTTATCGATGCCAGTTAGGGTTGTTAGTGGTGCGGGTAATTCATTCCAATCTTTGCTCGTTTGGGGAAGAAAATGAATATGAAGAGGCGATGGGTGTTGCACTGTGGAGTGTTTGTCTTTTGACGGTGGTTAATGCAATATGAAAAGCCCATTGGCGAATGAACACAGAGACAACTTAAATATGAGTTGTGACAGTGTATTTCATGGAAAAGACACAGGCAAGATAGTTTTGGCCGAGCTGATAATAGCGCGTGGCCTAATATAGCTTTCATGTTAGTAAGAGCTCGCAGTTTTTTGGTAGTTGTTTAGGATGAAGTGGCCTGAGCTATTTTGTATTGCCTGTAGGTGTCATATGAGAGTGTCAGGTCCGGGGTCCCATACTGATGATGCGTATTCAAGCTTTGGACGAATATAAGTTCTATATAATAATAGCTTCAGCGATGACGACGCTAGGGAGAGTTTACGGCAAAAGTATTCCAGCGTACGAGTGGCTTTAGAGCCTATGTGATAAATATGAGTTTTCCAAGATAGGCTAATATCAATATGAAACCCCAAAGTATCGGCATGATGTTATACGTTCTAGTGGGATGTTATTAAATGTACAGATGGGCAGATCACGTCGGTATGGTAAATCCTCACAGTCTTAGACCTTATAATGCTTCGATCCAAGCTCCACGTGCGACATCAATCATTAATATTCTTCAGATCCTCCTGAATTTTCATATTATCTGAGGGATTAGTTGCTTTACGATATAAGACGCAATCAACCACAAACAGACAACTGTTCGCGGATACATGACTAGGCAAGTCATTAATATTAATTGAGTGTAACAGGAGAAATTTTTACGGAATTCATGCTGCATAACTTTGAAGAAGTCATATTCAAGAAAATTAACTAGATGCGTGCATATTATTCGTTCCATAACTTTGCATGGTACTAATGTGGATCATGGATTGGTTCGATGTTGTGAATGAGAATTACTTTGCCTGTTATCTAATTGTACGGTAAGGTGCCGGAGTTGTAAGATTGCGAGTAAATTTGTTGCAGTTTGAATTAGCAGTATTCCGCTGTGTTTGTAAGAATTTTGCATGAATTTTCTGCACACCATGACGCTTTAGGTTCAATTTCTGTATTTTAGCTTCGATACCGGTTCAGTAAAAAATAATAGTATCTGTTGGGTGGTAGTTATATGAAATTATCTCAGGCATCCGATCAGGGATATTAGGCGATAAGAATCACTGAGTGTATTATTAAGCACAGTAGAACGCAAGTGAGTAGGTACTGGATCCCCGTAACTTGTCAGCAATGATATTCCAGTTTCATCGGTATTTACTTGTATACTAAACCGGACGTGCGTCTGGTTAACCTCCCTGACTTTCTTGTCTTCTATTTATCTCTCTCTCTTCCCCAGAAGCATTTTGGATTAGTCTTTAATAAATTTGGAAGTGTACAATTTGGGAATGAAAATTAGACAGACCTTAGGGCCCTAAGATATCAAGTTACAGTTTTTATACGCTAGCTATTGTGCAAGTTTTACAGAAAACTTGGCTCAACGGAAAAACGTTTCTTCTTGTTCGATAATCAATTGAAATATGTGGTATACTATAGTGCTTCCTTGTTAGCTTAGAACTGTTCGAAGTGGGACGTGTTCGGGGATTAGCTCACCAATCTTATTTTTGGAAACGAACCAGTTTCTAAGGAGTGTCGCATGTGAAGTGGTCGGATAGTATCTAGAAATACGCCAAGTTCTCTGTTGATGGCTGGATAGTTAGCTTTTTTACAAGCTAACTATCCAAACTAGCCAATAACTAGTCGTATAGCGTCGCTATACGGCTTATTGGTTTGGAAAGTTAGAGCCCATTAACCATCGTGCCTGTTTTTCTTTCACGAATTATAAGAAGAATCAACTCACTTGATCAGCGTGCCCCTTGAGTATCCTTGCAGACATCGCATTAGCAACGGTTATCTTTTCGTTTATTCAATAGATCATGTCCACATCGCAACCCTCCAGTGACAGCTCTGTTGGAGTGTCCGTAACCAATGGGACTTAGCATTGAAAAGAGGGGGAAAAAGGCTCCCTGTTGAGGTGACGGCTTATTAGCGGCAGTAAAACAGGCGAGGAAGCAAAATGCAAGCCATATAAATTTTTATTAGGCTTTGTAGAAATTCATGACACTGTGCGAATTTCTGAGTAGGCATCAGGTTTGCATGGCCTGCGAGATTGCATTGTCTCACGTGTTCTGCCGTGCGTCGCGCTAAAGTCCCGACGGCTTTTGGCGCATTGCGATGTAATCATTAAATTTGGTGGAGCGCGCTATGGACGTGATTTTATATACACCCAAAATATTCCACGCTATTGAATCGAATTAATGAAGTAAGAAGCGCGGGCAGTCAATAACTAACTTCAAGACACCCGCCGGCGTCAGCTTACCTGGTTGCTGATAAGGGAAAGCGGGTACCGGAAGCAATGAGCGGCAAAAGGACATGTGTGTTTTGGACAGTTGTACACTTTGGTAAGCAGCCCTATAGGACGGACTCGCTAGTTCGCACTTCTGTTCGAACTTCCGTTGGACGCACCAGCACCCGCTATCCTTGCCAAATAACGAGAGGAAAAGCTGCACACCTAGTTTCTTTCCGGATGCCTTGCGGCGTCGAAGCAGTACGCAATAAAGAAGCATTGAAGCTGTGACTGCCACTGACAGTTCGTACATTGCTTCCCCTCCCCCCCCACCGCAAGATCTTTCACTCCTTTAAACAATTCCTGCGTTATTTCTTTCATTTTCTTTTTGATCGCGAGTGAAGCTTTCACCCGTGATAATATTTGCTGAAACTTACTCTGTTTTGTCCTGAAGACGCGAAAGTTTAGCAGCTTCGAGATTCTGAAGGAACCGAGTAATAAAGGAAACTAGGAACTTCTCGAATCAGACGAAGTGGGAGTAGTTTGCAAAAAAAAAAAAAGAACCAGAGATCTTGACGTCATCGCATTAAGTGTTTGTTTGAGTTGTTCAGAAAAGTGATATATAAAATGTATAGCGCTGAATGCCTAAGAAATGATATGCTCTTTCCTTAGCGAAGTTAACGAGGAAGCATCGTGCACCATAGCTAGAACGATACTACAAAAAAGCGCGTTTATTAATATAAAACGTGCAGCAAACTGTGTCGTAGTAAGGTGGTGGCGACTAGAATAGAAATTTTAGCCACAGAGTTGTCTTGCGACCCCAGCGCTAAGCGCTCTCGCTGATAACCTAGCACCATGAAAACGCATGCGAAGGGATATCAGTTACTTGCCAATGTTTTATGTCAGTACGTGAATTTCACTAAAGATTGTATACTACGAATCTGTGTTGGCGACATACGCATCTGAAGATTTATCGGTTACAAGCCTTCATCTGCTGTATTTGTATTCTACGCAATGAAGCCTGATCTCACCCGGCCGAAATCCTAAGTCCATACCTAACTCTCAGCGCCTATTGAAGAGGTCAGACTTCAGTGTAATCAGTACAACACCTCGCTACTACGTCAGGACGTCCAGAACTGGCAATCTTCTGTAAGGCAGATTGATGTATTTAGCCGGCGTTTGAGCTAACGATGTTTTATTTGTTTTCTTAAAGTTTCAATATTTTTGTAATGTTACACTGGCTTCCGAGCTTTTTCTATTACATAGTTATCAATGTACCTTGCCCCTGAACGTGGGCAATCTAAAAATGTGCGTCGTATACGTCCGCGATTCGTAGCATGGTACTGATTGACAAGAAAGATGATGGAAAAGAATGGCCTTACATTAGACAACGCCTGTTTCACAATCTTCAAGGCTCATTATCAGATGGTGTCGCCCCTGCACTCGTTCGTTCAGCAAGCACTCTTCAGTGGAGCGCTCCTTGCGAATTATTAATAATAATAATAATAATAATAATAATAATAATAATAATAATAATAATAATAACAATAATAATAATAATAATAATAATAATAATAATAATAATAATAATAATAATAATAATAATAATAATAATAATAATAATAATAATAATAATAATAATAATAATAATAATAATAATAATAATAATTATTATTATTATTATTATTATTATTACAGTTGAAACTCAATTTACCACAGCGATGAGCCTGCTTGAATTATTTCGTTAAGTTGGGAAGTTCGTAAAATCGAGAAAGGAATTTTTCTATCCTTTGAATTATAAAACTGTAACCTAGTGACATGCAAATGCTACCATGACATTGTATTTGCCGCTAATCCAGCTATCTGGTGCATAAACCAAGAAATAACGAAAGCAACTACCACCGCCCCAACCGAGGCAGTGTTGAATCGGCTGTTCCGTGCATGGGCGCGGCTTGCAGTCTCGTCAAAATAAAGCTGTGGATGTGACGATGGCGCCTAGATGTTTTAACACGATAGCTTTAGAGCGCACGCTCGAAGAAGAACCCGTCTGTGTCAAAATTTGAGAGAATTCACAGCTTTTTGTACTCATTTATTTCAGGAAAAACTTTGTAAAATCGAGCTCGGCCAAGCTTGTTTCGTTAATTCGGGTTGATAACATTGAATGCAATATGGGTACTTGCCGGGGAATGTTAAATTTCTCTGTAAATCGAGATATAACTGCATTATAATTATTATTATTATTGTTGTTATTATTGTTTGTTTTGAAAACATATATAGACTAGACAGGAAATGGAAAGCGAGGAGCAGGCTTAACTACCTATAGGGATGCATGCTTTGCGATTTGCAGGTGTTATCGCTGTGATCTCTTGCTATCTGCGCAAAGAAACGTAACTAGCGGTTGACTCCTGGAGGTGTAGAAAACGCCTTTCATTAGCAGTGGTACGGGGCAACACCAACAACAGACGGACGATCGATGATCCATGAGGTTTAACGTCCCAAAGCGACACTCGGACTATATAGCGAGCTACGCCGGGGTGCAGTCGACTCCGGCTCTTGACCGTGCACTCTAAGCACGCTGCACTAGTGTTTCGTCCCTATCGAAAATGCGGCCGCTGCAGACCGGGTGCGAACCGGTGACCTGGTGCTCAGCAGCAGAACGCCATGTCCGCTCAGCCATGGCGGCAGGTCAACAACGAACGGCCCTTGAAGTACCTGCAGGCACTTCCTGCATTCCAGTACGTTAAAGCAGCAAGCCGGCATCTACTTCTTTCATTGGCTTTCAGATGTCGCATTCGCCTCCCCCCGACAAGCATAGAAAATGCGGCCGCCGCGCTATAAGCAGCCTGTATTATAGGGCCAATTGCAAGCGCTCTATGTTGAGGCAAGTTGTGTAAATTCATTAAAAGTTCGATGGTTGTTCAATAAAGACTGATGCTCTGAAATCTTAATTTAAAAAATTATTCATCGGCACTCTTGCTCCGGCCCTTCCGCATGATTCCTAGTAAATGAAATGCACGCACCCCGCCGTTTCTGCTGAGCTTTGATCATGTCACTCAAGACATCTTTTTACACGCACTTCTAAATCGCCTCCAGTGTCTTAACTATACCTTCTCTTTATGTCGCACCATTTGCCTTTTTTCCATAGTGTACATAAAGTATAAGAGTTCTATATGTGGACTATAAAACTGGTAAGTAGACTGTTGCAATGCATTGGGGAACGGTAAACAAATGGCATTGCTTTTACGTGGAACAAGAAATTGAATCAGGCATCGAAAGCGACATTAAGAAAGTGTTAAAGGATGGCTTGGCTCGTGCCATATAGGCGAGATGGAAACGATACGACGTGGGTATTTCCCTAACTGTGAAGCATATCTAAAGTACTGAATAGTAATTGTCAGAAATAAAGATTCCAGAGAACCAGTCTTAGTCTTATTGAACAAGCTGTGCGCGTACGTCACCGGCACATGCAAATTAAACTATCGCAGAGAGAACAGCAGTACTTTGCACGAGGACATCCCAAAGTAGAGATGGTCTGGGTTGATAACTTTCCCTATCCATTTTTTTCTGCCTCCCTTCCTTCCCCAGTCGTAGGCGAGCTGAACCATTCCACCAGAACACCTGCTTCTCTGATGGCTGCTCGTGCAGCCCAAAGTAAAGTCCCCCGCCACACCTTAAAGCAACACCTGATATGTTACCAGCGGCAACGGATCGCGAAAATGATTCGTATGGACAATAAAGTTAATCTCTCTCTCTCTGTCCCTCTATCTACATTTGCATTCTCGTCGTCTTACTTTTTCACGTCTTACTTTTTCACGTTTTTCTTGCTGTGTACTCTACTTCCTTATCAGCATTATATATGGCAATACCACATTTAATTTTGTGAGTCGAATGTACTCAGAATTTTTTTTCCGAAGCATAGCCTTAATTTATCACCACAGTGATGCCACACTGTCTCATTTTTTCTTCTATTATTTCATGTTGCACTCGCCATACTGTTTACAATACTTGCTAAGTTTCTGATTGGTGATTGCCTCAGTACAGTAAAATAAGAAGACAGCCATGATAATGAAAAAAGTCCGAAGTGTTCTATACCTTTTCGCGATTCATCAGCGACCCACGCAAGCGCCCCGTTTACGTTGCCATCAGGATGGACCGGTGAAGGAAGAGTCAGGAGTAGACTCGAGCTGGTAGGAGTCCTTTGATTATGCCGGCAAAAGTATATGGCATCGAACACTAGATAGTTATTCTGGAAAAAGTAAATGAGAATTTGCCCAAACGTAACGTTACTGCCACGCAAGTGCATGCAAGACAGGCAGCGATGTGGTGTATAAGATAGAGCGCGAAATGTGTCAGGTTGGAAACTAGTTTTCGAGCAGTGGGAAACTTGTTTCGGCTGCAGAACACTGCTCGCCGACGCTGCACACAGCAGAGCCTTTGTTCGCACATGTTAGTCGCAGAGCCCTGTTGACACTCTTTTTTCTCATTTGGCGCTTTGTTTGCGAAGACCCCCCCCCCTCCCCGTAGCCACACTTTACACACGTTTTGGAGTCGAGGCTACACTTTCCGAGGTGGTATTTCTCGCTATCAGGCATCTGTATGACACATCGTGTATCAGAACTTTTTTCCGAGGAGCCACATTTCGGGAATAGTAGAAATAAAGAAGCCTGTTACTTGCTAATAAACAAGATTATGATTATTAAAAACAACATTTTTCAGAAAAAATGCTGGTATATATGTAACACCCGTGCTATACCCATGCTATATTATTATTATTATTATTATTTGTTTTGACCACTTATATACATTTAACAGGAAAGGGAAAGCAAGGAGCAGACTGGAAATTGCCACCGGAAGGGGAACAATGCCTACCTACTCTTCAATAGGAAGGGGACAGCAACACAGAAAGGGAAGATAGGAAGGAGGGCAGGATAGAGGAAAGAAAGAGCAGTAGGACAAATGTAAAATATTAAAGTAAAACACACAGTACAGATCATACACAGTAGGGTCAGTCACTGAAGGTCACGCAACTACAGAATGGTAAATAGAAGAAATATTATCGACGCTACAAACGTGAACCTAAGTTAGTTAACTCTAGAAAAGCAAGAAGGGCGCGATGAGCCTAATCACGTCGAGAAGCACAACCACTGGGGTACAAACATTCATCGAGTGTCGTACACCGCAGGCCAAGTAGATGATAGTCTCTCACTGGCGACATGCGCTGCGCGCTGAAAGCGGGACACTCAAATATCAGATGCTGAAGTATCTCGCAGCAGCCGCAAGACGTACGCGATGGACTGGCCACAAGTCCTTGTCTGTATAAACGTTCGTACACGTTCATGCAGTCAACCCTCAGCTTCAGTAGTTGCGCCTTAGTGCAACGAGGCAAGCTTCGACCGCGAATACGGGGAGGGAACGTTCCATTTGCGACACGCTGGTCTGGATGCTGCTTGAGTAGGTGGCGACGAATCAGCAGACGAGCATCATCAAGCTTGCACAAAATTTCAGGGCAGACGCAGTTGTTATGAGTGCAAGTTAAAGCTAGTCCATCAGCCTCTTCATTTCCGGCGATTCCTACCTGTGAAGGTATCCATTGAGCAACAAGAGACACCCCACGTGATGAAATTTAGTTTGCAGAATCAGTAATGCTGAGCACAACTGGGCAATCAATCTGACTGCGTTGTAACCTACTAAGGGCAGTGCGGCTATCCGTGAAGATGGCATTCTTCGATGTGGTTAACTCCTCTTGGACGTATTTCAGTGCAACATTAATCGCTGCTATCTCCGCAGTTGTTGACGAAGTTGGATATGTATTTGAAAGATACGCTGTACTTGACTCGAAAGGCAGAAAAAAGCTGCAGAGGTGCCTTGACCGTCGCTGTGTACAGACGCATCTGTGAATACTTGACGATAATCTGGAAATCTTTCGATTCTGTGAGACTGAGCCAATTGCCGAATATGGCCGAAACAGGCATGTCATACTTTTTCTGTATGTCAGGGATTGTGAGGTACATGGGGAATACGTGTTTTGTGATATCTTTTGGAAGCGGAGGCGTAACTAAGCCACATGTTCAGAAATGTCAGTGATATTAATAAATAATGCCGCTATTTTTTTCCATGCGACAAAACGGGCCATGAATGAGACGATCAAGGAGCGATTGACCATTCGATGCGCAATGCAGACGCTCGATAGGTGTATAGGTTACCAATGCAACTTTGCGCCAGCATTTCACTTGTGCACAGGACAAAAACATCAAATAGTGCAAATTGGCAATTCCTTTTTTAATTTATTTCCTATCTGGTGTATAGCTGTCAGGTTTCTTTAGGAGGACGCAAGGACGAAATTATAGCTTTCGTGGCTTTATTTTAGTTCCGAACTGTTAGTCCATCCAAAGCCCAGGTGGAGACATCCGTATCACTGATTTCATTTATCAAACTGCGCTTCACCACAGCGAAGTGCAGTTACTGGAAGACCAAATGACAGACACAGAAGCAAGCACATTACACATCCGCAGTGCAGATCTCATTAGCGTGAAAAGTCCACCGCAATGACGAGTGCTGAAACGGGAAAGCTGCCACGCTTGCATTCATGAATAACCAGAAGAGACATACAAGCTGGACTGCTAATATACAGAAAGCGAGATGAAAGTCATCATGCATAAACTTACCGCAAATAGCAGGATTGCGGCGCTAATTAATGGAGCTGCCACTGCCGGCTTTCGCTTCGGGAATCGAGCTGAAAACGAGAAGTGAAACTTAGGCGTGGTGGGCCTTTAGAGGAAAAATTGGGTGCATACTAACTGTGGGACGCCGTGGCTGCATATTTCGCTTTCTGTTTGCCAAAGGAATGTAATTAGGAATGACTGAGACGCCGTAGTTGAGGAGTTAAACGTACGCATATGAGCTGCGCTGGTCACGTGTGCCTCTCTGAGGCAGCTGGCAGTTCAATGCAGGTAGAGAAGAGAGAAAGAGAGAGATGAAGAGGGAAGGCAGGGAGGTTAAGCAGATATCAGACTCCGGTTTGCTACTCTACACTGGGGATGGGAGATAGGGTTTAAAATGATGACATAGACGAAAACACACACACAAAAAAACACGCTCATATGGAGACACATACACACAAGAGGCGTTCCAGTTAAAGACCTTCGCGATGGCCGGTGGATCGCAGAAAGCGCAATGGCGCTTGCGCGGCCTTCTTCTGTGACGTCAGGTCCCTTCGGTGGTGTAGAATGTTTTTTTCCGATAGCGGTTGGTCGTCCAGTTGGTCGAGTTCGTGGCGAAGCCATTCCCTCTGTGGACTGTACTGCGGGCAAGCGCACAAAATATGATCAATTGATTCTTCATGGCCGCAGTGGTAACAAGTTGCGGTGTCGGTCATCCCTGTGTGGAATGCATAGGCTTTGGCAAAGGCGACGCCCAACCACAGTCGATGCAAGAGCGTGGCGCCTCCACGGTGAAGCTGTGATGACGCTCGGAGACTTAATGTGTGATCAAGGGAGTACTGTCGCGTATTTCTTAAATGTGGCTCATTCCATTGCTACGTGGAGTACTGCCGAGCAAGCAGGCGGAGCTTCCGTACTGCGTCAGTTCTAGAAAGTGTAATTGGTACGTGGTGCTCTTCAATATGGGCTGAGCGGGTAGCTTGATCGGTCTGTTCATTGCCGATAATCCCGCAGTGACTTGGGAGCCATTGGAAGGTTATTTCATGGCCTGCACCTCTTATATGCTTTAACGTCTCTGTAATGTGAAATATTAGCTGCTCGTGCGGTCCGCGTCATAAATGTGACCGCAGAGACTTCAGTGCCACCTTCGAATCGCAGAATACCGTCCATTTGTGTGGCTGTTGTTTGGATCGCACCGCTGGTACGATCTGTTGGGAACTCGGCGCTGACGCCCGTGGTTGTACCTGGGTCGCAAGCCCCAAGGGTAGCGTTGGCCTGGCGGCCTGGGGTACAACTGGAAGCATCCGAAGGTCCCGGCAAAGCATGAGTCGACTGGTAACAACGAAACAACTTGTTTATTTTAACATCGCAAAGAGTTGGCGGTCAGGTTTGACCGAAGTAGAGAGACGGGAGAGCACTTCACTCAACAGAAGAAATCGGAGCCCTCCTTTTGGCGTCCGGGGGCAGCTGTTTTTATACTCTCGCAGTTGAGGGCAAGAAGGAACCCCTCAAAAGACGAGCACGTGAATGTACAATGGGCTAATGGTGACGCACACTGTCGTAGCGCTGCCGTAGCACCATGTCGAGCACAATCTCGTAGCACCCTGTCGTAGCGCTGCCGGTCGGGCACAATGACTGTAATGAGAGGATGATCCTTTGCGGTCGCATCGCCGCAGTCGCGCCTGGAAACACCTGCCGATGAGCGTTGCGGCGACGACGATCGGGCCAAAATGTCTGCCGCCCCGCCGCAGTCGCGCCGGCAAAACCACGTGTCGCAGGCGAAACGCAACAGGCCGCCCCGCCGGGGGAAGGAGATCCCGATGGACAGGGGACTGCATCCGCTGTCCGGAGGGATGTCGCTCGATGATGCTCATAACCGAAGTCGGGCGTCCCTCGACGTTTCTTGAGCGCAGCGCACAGAGAAGGCCTCGTTCTCTCGTTCAGGTTCGCACGGGACACTGCAAAGTGACTTCGGGAGAGTTCACATTTTTGTTCTCGTTCCCGGCAAGCGTTAGAACTACGCTGAAACTCAACCGCTCAGTCAGCAAGCACGGCACAACCCTCACTAAGCCCTGCCAGGCTCTTTCCCCTTTTTATACCACTGCCTAGTTCCTTACAGTAGTCTAGCATCACTCAGAACGCGTCCACAAATTGAAAAATTGCACTAGAAAGCATATCATCACTTTGAAACGCTAAACAAAAGCAATATGTTAAAAAAATCCTGCCTCAGGAAGAAAAACATCAGTAACAAACAATTTTGAGGCTGATTCCTACGTTAGGGGCTTCGACTTAAGCCATCGGCGTTACCGTTGCGACTCCCCTTTTTGTAACGCACCTCAAAGGAATATTGTTGTAAAGCGAGGCTCCAGCGCAGGAGGCGGCCATTTTTGGGAGAGATGGTCTGCAGCCATTGGAGAGGGCAGTGATCCGTCTCAATGATAAACCTCGAGCCGGCTAGATAGCATGACAATTTCTGAACGGCCCACACGAGACACGCACACTCTTTCTCGGTGGCGCTATACGCCTGCTCACGACTGGACAGCTTACGACTAGCATACAGGACGGGGTGTTCTACTTCTCCATTTTCCCGTTGGCACAGTACAACGCCCATGCCTCGCTCACTAGCATCGCACTGAACAACGAACCCTTTTGTATAGTCTGGCGATCGTAGCACAGGCTGGTTTGTTAGGGCACTCTTTAGGGCGCTAAAAGCTCTTTCCTTTGTCTCGTCCCAGACGACTGTTTGAGGCTCTGTTTTTCTTAGAGCATCCGTCAGGGGAGCCGCGATATCAGAGTACCTAGGGATGTACCTCTGATAGTAGCCGGCGACACCCAAGAACGACCGAATATCGGTCTTGGTGCGCGGTTGCGGAAAGTCTCGCACAGCGGCCACTTTTATTTCAGAGGGGCGGCGACGACCCTGACCAATCACGTGACCGAGGTAGACAACCTCGGCCTGTGCTAACTGGCACTTAAGAGCCTTGACTGTCAAGCCCGCTTCGCGCAGGCGGGTTAGCACTGCCCGCAAGTGTGCCATATGCTCAGACCAGGATGCGGAGAATATCGCTACGTCGTCTAGATACGGTAAAGCGAATTCTTGCTGTCCCCGCAACACTTTATCCATGAGACTTGAAAAACAGTATGGCGCGTTCTTCAAACCAAAACTCAACACTTTAGGACGGAATGTTCCCATTGGTGAAATGAACGCCGCATACCTACTAGCCTCTTGTGTAAGTGGAACCTGCCAATAACCCCTGACAAGATCTAGGGTGGAAATAAACTGAGCACTACTAACTTTCTCAAGGCGCTCCTCGATGTTAGAGATCGGATAAATTTGATCCTTAGTGATGGAATTAAGCCTGCGGTAGTCGACGCAAGGACGAGGTTCCTTGCCCGGTACCTCAACTAAAATCAAAGGGGAGGTATAATCACTCTCACCTGCCTCAATAACACCGAGCTGTAGCATTTTCTTTACCTCAGCCTCCATAATATCGCTCTGGCGGGGTGACACCCGATACGCCTTGGATCGTACTGGCTCTGTGGAGGTAAGTTCTATATCATGAGTAAGTACAGAAGTCCTACCAGGCCTCTCAGAGAACAGACCTTGAAACTCTTGTAATAGCTGGTGTAGTTCGGTTTTCTGCTCGGGCGACAGCGGTGCTTTACTGATAAGGTCACTAATGACTTGACCGGTGTCTTCCCTGTTCGTCACTGAGCCTAGTCCCGGAAGCTCGACCGGAAGCTCTTCAGGAACGTTTACCATCATGCACACCACTGCTTCCCTTTGTCTATAAGGTTTGAGCAGATTACAGTGGTAAACTTGCTGTGCTTTCCGCTTTCCTGGCAGACTTACCACGTAGTTAACGTCCGACAGTTTCTGAACAATTCGTGCTGGGCCCTCCCACTGCACGTCTAGTTTGTTGTTTAGCGATGTGCGCAATATCATGACCTCATCGCCAACCTCAAAACGACGGGCCCTGGCTGTCCGATCATAATAAACCTTGGCCCTCTGCTGGGACTTTGTCATTGCTTCACCTGACAACTCCTGTGCCCTTCTTAAGCGTTCGAGGAGCTTAAGCACGTACTCCACCACGACTGGGTCGTCGCCCCTACCTTCCCACGATTCTCGAAGCATGCGAAGCGGAGATCGAAGCGAGCGACCGTACACCAGTTCAGCTGGCGAAAACCCCGTAGCCGCATGCGGCGCGGTCCTTAAAGCAAACATCACCCCAGGCAGACACAGCTCCCAGTCAGTTCGATGTTCAAAACACAACGCTCTCAACACGCGCTTCATGACGGAGTGGAGCTTCTCAACGGAATTCGACTGTGGGTGGTACACTGAGCTGTGTAACAGCTTTACCCCACACCTTTCGAGAAAAGTTGTCGTCAAAGCGCTAGTAAACACTGTGCCCTGATCTGATTGGATTTCCGCAGGGAAACCAACTCGCGCAAATATGGACAGTAGTGCATTAACTATCTCAACTGAGCTGAGTTCTTTAAGCGGCACTGCTTCAGGGAACTTTGTCGCTGGGCAGATCACAGTCAAAATGTGTCTGTACCCCGTGGCTGTTACCGGCAGAGGTCCCACAGTATCAATAACGAGCCGTCTAAAAGGCTCCGTAATGATAGGTACCAATTTCAACGGCGCCCTCGATTTGTCCCCTGGTTTGCCCACCCGCTGACAAGTGTCACATGTCCTCACGAAATGGTCTGCGTCCCGAAAACACCCTGGCCAATAGTACTCTTGCAAGAGACGGTCCTTAGTTTTCTTAACTCCAAGGTGTCCGGACCACGAACCCCCGTGTGACAAGCGCAACAGATCCTGACGATAGCATTGAGGCACGATCAGCTGATCGAACTCCACTCCTCTGCGGTCTAGATACTTCCGGTACAGGACTCCACCTCTTTCCACAAAACGCGCAGTTTTCCTGGCGATACCTTCTTTGACATTGCAGCGCACGTTTTCCAGGCTGCCATCCTTTTTTTGCTCGGCTATCAAAGCCGTCCGGCTGACTTTTAGCAACCTATCAAGTCCGTCTGACGTAGGCGCGATGAGCAAATCAGTAGATAGCTCTTCTAACTTTCCCGCGTCGGGCGTTTCCTCTCCAGTATCTGGCGCCTTTAACGTTACAGACTCAAGTTTATTCAGTTCGGGCGTGCTCGGAATATCAGCTTGCTGCGCCTCTGACCCTTTTTCGTTGTTTGATAACGTCGGCCCCGCAACTACCGCCTTTGCAGCGAGCTCCCGAACCTTCGATCTGGTTAAGGCCTGAACACTAGCTTCACCAAACAAAAGCCCCTTCTCGCGCAGGAGGTGATCGGACCTGTTTGAAAATAGGTACGGGTACTGGGGGGGCAGCATAGATGACACTGCCGCCTCCGTCTCAAGCGTTCCGAAAGGTCCTTCAATAAGCACTTTTGCTACCGGCAGACACACGCTATGAGCTTCCACGGCTTGCTTGATCCATGCGCACTCGCCCGTGAACATATGGGGTTCTACGTAAGACGGGTGAACTACATCCATCGTAGCTGCGGAATCGCGAAGCACTCGGCACTCTTTCCCGTTCACGAGGAGGTCTCGCATGTAAGGCTCGAGAAGCTTCATGTTCTCGTCAGTGCTGCCTATTGAAAAAAACACAACTTTTGGTGTTGTTTCCGGACACTGCGCCGAAAAGTGACCCGGCTTCTGGCACGTATAACAAACGCGCGCTCGCCTCATCTCGAACCGCTTTCTGCGTTTGGCTGCCGCCGTCTCTTTACGTTTGGTCGGACTGCTTTCACTCGCATCCTCCCTACGCGTGTCCCCCTTTAATCTCATGGGCGTGAACCTCGGCCTCTCAAGCTTCGAGCCAAATTCACCCTTTTGACCGTCCTTAGCTCCGCGAGCCCGACGCGTCACAAACTCCTCGGCTAGCTCAGCGGCTCTAGCCACCGTACTCACGTCTGGCCTATCCAAGACCCAGTACCGCACGTTCTCAGGTAACCGACTATAAAACTGTTCTAGCCCAAAACACTGCAGAACTTTATCGTGGTCACCAAACGCTTTCTCTTCTTTGAGCCACTCCTGCATGTTCGACATAAGCCTATACGCAAACTCTGTATATGACTCACTTCTGCCTTTCTCATTTTCCCGAAACTTCCGACGGAACGCCTCCGCAGACAGCCGGTACTTTTTTAGCAGACTCGATTTTACTTTGTCGAAATCCTCTGCTTCCTCTCTATCCAAGCGAGCGACTACGTCGGCCGCCTCGCCGGGTAACAAAGTGAGCAAGCGCTGTGGCCACGTTTCCCGAGAGAACCCCTGCTTTTCGCACGTTCGCTCAAAGTTAACCAGGAACAAACCAATGTCCTCTCCAAGCTTAAACGGCCGCATCAGGTCAGTCATTTTGAACAATACTCGTTCTCCTGCACCGTGTGCCTGACTTCCATTACGAGCGCGTTCCATCTCTACCTCGAGACGCTTCATTTCCAAAGCGTGTTCGCGCTCTTCTTTTTTCTCTTGTTGCTCTCGCTCTTTCTGTTCTTTACGTTCACGCTCTTCTTTTTCTTTCTGTTCTTTAAGTTCACGCTCTTCTTTTTCTTTCTGTTCTTTAAGTTCGCGCTCCTGTCTCTCTTTTTGCTCTTTAAGTTCGCGCTCCTGTTTCTCTTTTTGCTCTTTAAGTTCGCGCTCCTGTCTTTTTGACCTCTCCTCAATAGTCTCAAGGCATTCCGACAGCTCGTCATCCTCAGCCTCTAACTCAAGAATAGCTTTTAGCAGTTCAGGTTTTCTTAGTTTGTCTGAGACATCCAGACCCAACTCTCTTGCAAGCTCCAACAATTTCGGTTTGCGCAACGACTTCAAATCCATGGCTGCTCTGAATGCTGCTTTCTCTACTGCTTACTATTGTCTTGCCGCAAACTAACCCGGCAGCAACGACAACCACAATTACCAGCTCTGTTTCTGACACTAACAAAAAGCCTGGAAAAGCTCAGAAGAAGAAAGTCCCGCACTCACCAAACCTCGCAGCCAAGAGTCCAGCGCAGTCGTTCCGCTGCAGGCAACCAGTCATCACACAGGGCTCGTTGCACTGCTCCCGGATCGTCGATGAGCTGCTCAGCATACAGTCAACTGCATCTCTTCGCTGCTGGCCTCCGTTGTCGCGATCTCACCGCTGGCAGACAGTTGTTTGAAGTCGGAGGCGATCCCACCGCTGCCACCAGATGTTTGGATCGCACCGCTGGTACGATCTGTTGGGAACTCGGCGCTGACGCCCGTGGTTGTACCTGGGTCGCAAGCCCCAAGGGTAGCGTTGGCCTGGCGGCCTGGGGTACAACTGGAAGCATCCGAAGGTCCCGGCAAAGCATGAGTCGACTGGTAACAACGAAACAACTTGTTTATTTTAACATCGCAAAGAGTTGGCGGTCAGGTTTGACCGAAGTAGAGAGACGGGAGAGCACTTCACTCAACAGAAGAAATCGGAGCCCTCCTTTTGGCGTCCGGGGGCAGCTGTTTTTATACTCTCGCAGTTGAGGGCAAGAAGGAACCCCTCAAAAGACGAGCACGTGAATGTACAATGGGCTAATGGTGACGCACACTGTCGTAGCGCTGCCGTAGCACCATGTCGAGCACAATCTCGTAGCACCCTGTCGTAGCGCTGCCGGTCGGGCACAATGACTGTAATGAGAGGATGATCCTTTGCGGTCGCATCGCCGCAGTCGCGCCTGGAAACACCTGCCGATGAGCGTTGCGGCGACGACGATCGGGCCAAAATGTCTGCCGCCCCGCCGCAGTCGCGCCGGCAAAACCACGTGTCGCAGGCGAAACGCAACACTGTTCATCACCAATGTAATGAAGGGCAGTAAAGAGTGCTGCGAGCTCTGCTGCCGTCGACGTTGTCGCGTGAGTCTTCTTAAATTTGATTGTTGTGGCTGTCACTGGCATCACGATTGTCGACGCGGAGCTGTTTGGCAAGACAGATACATCAGTGTAGGTATGTGCAGAGTCACAGTAGCTCTCGTACAAAAACGGTAGTGTGAGATGTTTAAGGGCTGGTGATGATAGATCAGCTTTTTTCGTGATGCCAGGTATTGTAAGATTGATTTTTGGCTGAGTGACACACCATAGATGAATCGAAGGTCTCGCAACCGGAGAGAAACAAGATGGCAGTGATTGATCATGTGCGGTAATCGTTTGGCTGAAAGATGTGCGCGGTCTGTCCGCTGGTACAGAGGCTAAGTGGTGACGAGGAGTCCTGGTTAGATGCCTTATATGGGTACTGAGCACTTCGATGTCAATGTGAGCCTTGACAAGGTGGTCTCCAGCGATTGATATCGTAGTCACTGTTGGTGCATTCCGAGGCAGGCCTAGACAGATCCGGAGCGCTTGAGCCTGAACACTTTGTGTTGTGCGTACATTCGTTTTACCTGTGTTGGTTATTGCTGGCCAGCTGTATCGCAGAAAGCCTAGAAAAAGCACCCTGTACAGTTGTAACATATTGATAGGCATCTGCCACCTGTTCAAGTTTTTCACTGGCAGGACTTGGGAAAAGAAAATATAGGTAAGTTATCAGGCTGCCATGGACGTAAAAACCAGGGACCGTATTCGCGTAAAAAAGTCCCCGGAGCTTCTCTCGCGATGACTGTCGGTGTTAATGCGATTAGCATTCAAGTAATGAAGTGATACGCGAGTTAATGACATCTTAGTTGAAATCAAGAGGAAGAAATGGACATGGGCAGGACATGTAATGAGGAGATAAGATAACCGATGGTCATTAAGGGTTACGAACTGGATTCCAAGGGAAGGGAAGCGTAGCAGGAGGCGGCAGAAAGTTAGGTGGGCGGATGAGATTAAGAAGTTTGCAGGGACGACATGACCACAATTAGTACATGACCGGGGTTGTTGGAGAAGTATGGGAGAGGCTTTTGCCCTGCAGTGGGCGCAACCAGGCTGCTGCTGCTGCTGCTGCTGCTGCTGATGATGATGATGATTGCAGTGACACACCGTATTTCCACCGCCGAATTGCGTCATGTAGAAGCCGTGAGCCAGGATCCTTTCTCGCGCTTCCTTCTGGGCACGCAGCGGAAGGCGTGCGAAGTTCCACTCCTTTCGCGTGGCTTCCAAGATTGCACTGACAAAGCTCTAACGCGTGCTAAGGCTGCGAAATAATCCTTCGCTGCCAACGGGCATTCATGGTCGAGCACAAAAGCGTCTGTCTGCTGTGCTGTCCGCAGCACCAGATAAACTTTGAAAGATTTTTTTTATTGAACAGAAATGGCTTAAAAAGGCCAGATAGATATACACAAATTGGCTGAAGTAGGTTAAGAATGATAATCACAATAAAACCGCTTGCTTAAGAGCATTTTTCAGCTAATGCCGATGGTGAATCCATCATTAGCGAAAGCGGCCAGCCAATAGAAAAAAACCCGTAAGGACGGAGACTTTTGTCAGTTCGACCACGCCATGGACACGTCCTAACTTTCAGCTTTCATATCTGTTGAAAACGACAACGAAAATTTAATCCCAAAGTAGATAACCCTGGAGACTTTCATCAAGAACAGTGCGTATTTTACAGATGTAGCACAATTACAGCGATCTCTAGTGCCCTTCACTACATTGGTAATGAAGAGCCACACAAGTGTACAATATTCTGTGATTCTAAAGCGGCACTGCAGTCTCTACGGTCACCTTTACGACTTGGACCGCACGAACCGCTAATATTTCACATTGAAGAGACGTTACACCATGTAAGTGATGCAGGGCATAAGATAACTTTCCAATGGCTTCCAAGTCACTGCGGCATTATCGGCAATGAACGGGCCGATAAAGCTGCCCGTTCAGGCCATATACTGAAAAGCACCACGTACCAATTCCACTTTCCAGAACTGTCGCAGCACGGAAGCTCCGCCTGCTTACTCGGCAGTACACCACGTCGCAATTGAAACAGCCACATTTAAGAAATACGCGACTGTACTCACTTGATCCAACATTAAAGCTTCGAGCGTCATCACAGCTTCGCCGTGGAGACGCCACGCTTTTGCATCGACTGTGGTTGGGCGTTGCCTTTACCAAGAGAGAGAAAGAGAGGAGAGTTCAGGAAAGGCAGGGATGTTAACCAGTCAATAGTCTGGTTGGCTACCCTACACTGGGGGATGGGAGAAGGGGAAGAGGAAGAAGGGAGAGAGAAGGTGTAGATACGTGTACGGACAGCACTTCAGTTAGAGTCGCTCGAGCAAACCAGAAGTTCTGAGAAAACACAAAAGTGCCTTCACTGCCTTCTGAGCCGATGATCAGTCGGGACGGTGCTCTAATATGGTCTGTTCACTAAGAGGACGATCATATAGTTTCCTCAATGTGTTGGACAAAGACTGTCTTTGTGCTTGAAATTGAGGACAATGGCACAATAAGTGGTCAATGTCGTCCTCGCATCCGCAAACATCACATGCAGGAGTATTAGTCATTCCAATTAGTGCTGAGTAGGCGTTCGTGAAGTCAACTCCAAGCCATAACCGGCACAGAAGAGACGCTTCACGTCGGTGTAGACCCACTGGAGGTTTGAGTTGAAGTGACGGGTTTAGTCTTTGCAGTCTTGTGTGCCTTGTATGTGCGGCGTTCCACTCTGCCAAGGAGATCGTGCGTGCTAGAATGCCAAGTTGCCTCGCGGCGTCAGTCCTTGAGAGAGGAATGGGGACGCAGCGGTCTTCTTGGTTTGACCAAAGCCTATGCGTTCCGCATAGGGATGACCGACACCCCTACCTGTAACCACTGCGGCCTTGAAGAATCAATTGGCCATATTTTGTGCGCCTGCCCGCAGTACAGTCCACAGAGGCAATGCCTTCGCCACGAACTTGACCAACTGGACGACCAACCGCTATCCGAAAAAAAGAATTCTACAACATCGAAGGGAGCTAGCGTCACCGAAGAAGGCCGTGCAAGCTCTATTCCGCTTTTTGCGATCTACCGGCCTTTGCGGACGCCTTTAACTGGAACGTCTCTTGTGTGTATGTGTCTCCATGTGTGCGTGTTCCTTTATTTTCTTTTTTTAGCGTTTTCCGCTCTGTCATCTTTCTAACCCCTATTCCCCATCCCCAGTGTAGGGTAGCAAACCGGAGACATGTCTGGTTAACCTCACTGCCTTTCCACTTCATTCTCTCTCTCTCTCTTTCTCTCTCTTTAGCACAATTACGGCATATAAGAAAAATCAGTAATGGATTGTATTTTTAGCTGAAATCACTTATACGTTAACTAGAAAGTTGCATTAGAGAAACTAGACCAACAAGAACTTTTGTTCTAGTGTAATATTTCTGTGCTTGGGTGAGCACGTTTCAGTGTTAGCCCACCATCTTTGAGCCGACCGACTCATCAAAGGTACGCATAGTGGTGCAATTCAATAAATATAAAGCTATAGGATATGAGTAGAAAACCACATTTATGAGAACGTAAGCTATGGTTTCTATGATGAAGGCTGGCTGTTATTCAACAACCGTATCACGGTTGCAGCAGCGTTTTAACGTTTGAAAGCATACAGCGCTAGATAACACTATTTAGCTTCTTTGCATCTTTAGATTTGGCGCTACTATTTTCATGTGTGATTCATTGATATTATTGACTGGATAGTTTGCTATTTCTAGCTCGATGGAACGCAAAACGGGATTGAAGAAAGGTAAAGAGAAAGAGAAAGAAAGAATGCAAATGGCAGTTGAGAAAACACACTGCATACTATGGATGATGCCTGAGATGTATATGTACCGGTCTGTGTGTTGTACTATAATTTCGTTTTAAATTATGTTCATATGACTATTTGATTTAAAAGAAAGAAGAATAATATAAGGCTAAGTTGCGAGTAGCGCTAGACCCGCGCGTTTCTTCAGCTACTCCGCTCTGTCTCGCTACGAAGCTACAAACAATATATAATATATAGACCGCCTTTCACAGAACTAGAAAGTGATAGAGAGGAAAATAGAGGTATGGAAGTTAGCCAATTACACGTCTAGTTTGCTTGCCTTAACTCGGGCTGCATTTCTGCACTTGAAACCGGGTAAGTTTTTCTGAGGTGGCAACCTCATTCGGTAGGTAATTGGTTTGGTAATTCCCGAGAAAAGTACTAGTTTTCCTTTGATATCAAAAATTATTTAAGCATTTCGCATGCTAGCTTTGAGCGCACGGACGGCTGTATTATGCAAGGATACTTTTCGCCTTATTCTACTCTTTTCTTATCAACCGTCCCGGTCTGCATGTAGCCGATATCGGCGATAGCGCTGGCGCGGCTTCGTGGGAACCAATGACAAAGGACCAAGAGCATGGACAATGAAAATATTCGTTACATATTATATAGGCCATGATACTTGCACCAAAGAGTCATTCCAAGCTATGTTCGACTCTAATGAAAACTTTGAAAACCAAGACATTTATCCATATTTTCGCTGATGCGCCGAGTCTGAAAGCTATTAGAATAAATCATTTAAGCTGAAAACTCAAAACCACAAGGCCAATTTTTCTGGCACAACGGGATTCAAAACAGGAAACAGGGTGTAGGCAGCCTATAAACTCTCTCTCAAAATTTTGCTGAATTTGTATCTGTTCCTAGGGGTTGTGTTTTGTGGACGACCATAAGAGAAAGAGAGAGAGAGAGCTTGTTGGATCGATCTGGCGACCACTAGAAGGCATGAGCTCACTAGCGTATTACAGCTATGTAAACAGGCAAACACATTGAAATACATAGAAATATGAAGTAATGTCCTAGTCGCGGAGTTATAGCAGACGAGAAAGCAAATGGGCCCAGAGGCATGTATGACAAGAGAACTTACATTGCACATAATCCGGTTATTCGCGTTCGATCGTTCGCTTATGCACGCAGAACTCTCCAAGCCACCCATTGTTTTCCCACAATGGGTAATTAATGAAGCGTGCGCAGTGAACGTAAAGCAAAGCGGTGAATGTTAGTTTCTGGATAAAAAAATTAAAGCAAACACATGGTTTATGTTGTGAGTGGAGTCGCGGGCAACAAACACGCTGCTTTGGCTTTCTAGTTACTGATTAACCTTGTGGCGGAAAGCGATGATGAATTGTTCCCCGAAACAAGAGAGGAATCGCCACTCAGGAGAAGCATAACAAAAGAGGAATTATAATGTGCCAGATCAGCTGGCTATTCTTGCTAAAGGATTACTACATGTCCTGTTTGAAAGGGCGGGGAATGAGACGCGTATGTTATGAAACAATGAAAATAAGTGCGCAATGATAGCATTCAACGAGTACATTGACCATAAAATGAAGACAGCTTTATAAGGTCCAGATTTGGATAAATGAATGACTGAACGTCCCGATATAGATAAAAAACCAAGTGGTATAACATCGGTCGGAGTACACTCAAGTACGCTTTACTGCATAGCACAATTCCAACAATGGAAAAAAAAAGAGGAAAAATGAACTGTCTATTCATACTGCAGCCTAATGCAGACAAACCCAATATATTTTACAGTGAGAAAAGATTTCATCCGGCATGTCATTTGCGGTTTCTTGAAGCGGTCTTTCTCCCTTCTTATCTTTCTTTCCTCCTTTCGTGTTCACCATATGCGGGGTAGCCAAGCAGACACGACATTGGTTAGCCTTCCTGCATTCTCCCGTTTCTCAGAAAGGCATTTTGCGCAATAATACTTTATCTCGGACTAGTTAGTTCATACTTGAGGTACAAACGAGATGCGCGAGATGCACAAGAAAGGAGGACAGAGCCGAGCGCAGACTACCAACTTTGTTTTGAGGTAAGCACCCCCAATTTTTCATTTCTAACCGCGTCGACAAGGAAACGTATAGGAGTCCCAGGAGCCACCTTCTCACTTAAAGTTTGCATTAGGATTTCCACGCCATCCCCGATGGCTCTTTGCTGGTGCGGTTCCTGTGCACGAAAGAACTACGTCCTTGAACGCATTCTGGTACCAAGAATGACTCTCCTTCTTCCTTCTTATCTTTTTTCTCCCTTCCCTTTACCCATGTGCAGTGTAGCCGACCGGGCGCAACCTTACCAAACTTTTCTCTCCCAAGCTAAGAATATTTCTCGGCGAAACCTTGGTTAGCCCTCATGCCTGTCCTTAATGTCTTTCTCTCTCTATCTAGAAGGCATCATTCGCTAGTCGAATGCTACGCACCACGTCTCGGGCACTCTTAACATGATGCGCACATGTCGGATATCGCATAAATGTCGAAAGATCTGCGTAATAGCTCCCGGTCGGCTTGAGTGATTTGCTCTGTTTTCAAGTAATTGAGTTCAAGTCATGAACGAGAAGAAAGAACTGAGGGGCCCGATTTTTATTAATTATATCATAGGAAGATAACAAGCAAAGACATCAAGGACAACACAGAGAAAATTACTTGTACTTACTCATGGAATAAGGAACTGATAAAATAAGGGAAATTAAAGTGGATGAAACAACAACAAGCTCCGGCCAGTTGTATTTTCATCCAATTTCATTTCCATTAATTTATCATTTCTATAATTCAATTAATAGGTGCAAGTCATTTCCCCTATCTTGTCCTTGGTGCCTTCTAATGATATACGTTCAAGTCAGTTATGTTTGACGTCTCAAGGTTAGCACCGGGCCTAGAAGAATAATAAATTAAGATTTAACGCCCCAAAGTAACACATGGTTTATGCACATAAAGCACGCTTCATGAGCGTCTTTTAATTACTTCGCCATTTGATTATGACCGCTGCGACCGGGAATGAAATTCCCGAAATCGTGTTAAACAACTAGACGCCAGTCATCACGCTTTATCGATTTTGAAATGAACATCGTTCCATTTTTTTTCTGTAGTGAAATACATTATCAGGCCATTTTTAGTATCGCATACATATTGCCCACGAGAACGTCAACAGCCTTGATGCGGAAATAACGACAAACACCAAGAAAATACACTTGTAGTCTAGCTGACTGCCACGCTGTTGTAATGACGCCAGATTAGTGGACTCTTTGATTTACTTTAACTGTTGCTGTTGAGTGGCCCAACTGACCAAGGTGTGGGCAAGCTGGGTGAAACGTGTAAGCAGGTATGAATTCGACGGCAACGGGCGACTGCGCTGTATTTCACGTCGGCAAATTGCGCATTGGAGGCATCTGTCACCTAAGATGAAACACTGATTTGCCTGATCTTTCCTGATATGTTATTCAAAAGGCCTTGTCGGATATTGTGAATCTCTTTTTCTTCGCAAAAGCTTGTACTTCCTATCTAGCATGCGTGGGATGGCGAGGGTAGGAACAGCTTAGTGTTTTGATTTTTCGAGCTGGTGTCACGCCGTTTTCGAAGGTCTATTTACTGAAATGCTTCGTTTCGATGTTTTGGCAAGTCCCTTTGTCGAAATGTAGGGCTCTAGGATTCTCTTGTTTATCACTTCAATTCTCCACATCCTGTGAACCATGTTTCTTGGCAAGTATGCCAGTGTTAAGAACGTGTCTCACCGTTACATTCGCGGTGAAACAAATTCGACCTATGCGCATTACTACGTGCAGCGAAAGGTCGAGGGCAAACCTGCTAAAAGCTAGGGCAGTGACATGTTCTCTTCCGTATACATGCAAAAGTACTACCTATACAAACATGCTAAACAATGCGCACGTGCATCCCATTATATGTCTGAAATTTTTGTTATCTTGGCACGTGCTTGTCGCCATCAGAAGTCGTGGCTATCGACCTCGTGCACGCAGTATCGGGCTAAACGAGCAAGCCAGAATGGAGAGTGCGCGCTTATCGGCCGGTAGTAATTTAGGAAGGAAATGAGAAAAAGCACGCATGCCTTATAAACAGGCTGCGATTTTATCCACAACTGAACAGCTAATGAGCAAGACCCTCGAACTGACGTGCAATAGGCAAACAATATACGCCGATGGTGTTTGCATGGGTGGCTTGAACAACTGCTCTGTATTTTTGTTTTCTCATTTTTTCCCAATGAGTTGCACCTTTTCTTTTTTTTCGTACAAAAAATCGAGCCTCTACACGCGCAAGCTTAATAGCTTCCTGTCTTGAAACCGCGATAGCAGGGCACCGATTCTAAAAAAGATTTAGATAATGGGATTTTACGTGCCCAAACCAAGATTTCATTATGAGGCACGCCGTAGTAGGGGACTCCAGAATAATTTGGACTACCAGGGGCTCGTAGATGGGTAGATGGGTGTTTCAAAAATCAAAGTAGATGGGTGTTTTCGCATTTCCCCCCTTCAAGATGCGGCCGCCTTGGCCGGATTTCGATCCCGCGACGTCGTGCTTAGCAGCCCAACACCATAGTCACTAAGCAACCACGGCGGTAAAACATCGGTGCCATTGGCTTCCTCGGACGGTTTTTAACAAAGTAAGGCCAAGAAAGAAAACAGGATGGTGTAGCGGAAATTGTTAGGCGTTTAATGAGACAGATTGGTCGGCCCTCTCTTATTTGTTCCAATATAACAAAGCATCGCTGTCGACAAATTTTCAAATGTTTTACTAGTGCCTTAACCACCGTGCACAGAGAAGGCAAGAACTGCATATGATAAAGAGACCGCAATCGTTGTGGCTTTCTTTCAACATATAATATTGTTAGCACTTAGTTTATCAGTGTTTTCACTACTACTAAAAAAAGAAATTAAACAGCTTCATTTCTTTATGATAGGCCTTTCATCTTGGATTCATAGATTTGTACAATTTTTGTACAGAGCTAGGAAAGACTCACCAGACTTCACTAACCAGTGAAGGCTGGATATCTTTATCTTTTAGGTTCCAAACAGTACACGGCTCATCATTTCTTGTTCAGCTATATTTCTGAAATCGATCTTCTCGACAATTAATAATCGAAGTTAATGTCTTGAAGTAAAAAAGTCCGCCGACAGAACCCATCTCACGACGACTGTCGATGTGAATGCGATGTCGACGTTAGCGCGCCCGCTATGCGCCCCTCCTCTTTGTAGCCTCTGATATGCGTGACGTACTGGTGCATGTTAGAGCTGATAATTAATACGTCGCCGCTGACGAGTATTCGTGACGCAGCGCTGACACGTCGGAGCACTGTGCTCGAGAAAACCGTGTGACTTGGGTTCGATTGCGCACAACAGCAAAGAAATTCTCGAGGACTTTATATCGTTGAAGAGTGGTCTCAAAAGACGAGACAGGTAGATGGACACACGGTGGCTGAAGTAGGTTAAGCGGGCCATTCGCATTAAAATCCGTGAACTTTACGCTATCGCCTTACGTGGAGAAATGATTAGCAGCTTAGGTCACGCTTCTTTAGAGCGCAGCTTTTAGGCGCCCGTTCCTGCGTTGAGCTTCGGCGCCCCTCGGCGCACTTGGGCGTACCTTGGCGTAACGCAGCGGACGACGACAGTAACCGGTGAAAGACGGTGCGCGGAGGAAAGCGAAGGAGGAGGGTGCAGGGGTACAATGAGGCGTAATGCGGAGGAGGAGGATGTGGCCAAAGTGTGAGGAGAAAAGCGTTGTGAGAAGAAAGACGTGTTCAGCGGCGCCAATCACTGTGAGATGGCGACTGATTAGCGCGCGTGGTCTGTTCAGCGATGACGCCATCGATAAGGCATGTGGAGAGAGCGTCTACCGCCGTCGTATAAAAAAACAAAGCACAGCAAGAGCGCAGGTCTGTCTGCGATGGCTGCGTTAAACCGCGCCCGCGCGTCACCTACGAGCTGCCAGTCGCGATTTACCCATTAGCGAGGCAGCCGCACCACATTTTACATCGTTTGCGACGTGCTGCACGAGACATATTGTCCGCGCCAGCCAATGTATCAAGAAATAAAAACACGTATAGGGCTGTGCTCAAATTTCACATTATGGAGTATCATAATCTTCGGTGAATTTTTGATGCTTACTTCTTAAAACGAAGCTTCCTTTGCCCACTCTCCCGCGTTCGGCATAGCTGTTGCTGTTTGCTGCTGGGTGGATAGATTATTATCTGGGTGGAGGTATATACAATGTTGATTTGTGCGCTGAATGCAAGCTCCAGCAACCGGGATTATAAAGCCCTTGAAGCAACCTGGCTGACGAAGTAGTGTCAGTAACCGCCCATCTGTGTTCTGCATAATAAACACATAATAATTCCTGCATTATGCCGTGCCATATATTATTGACTCATAGGTTTCTCTAAAGCATACCCAACTCTTATAAAAGTAGCAGGCTATATTGAACAGATTTCTTGATTTTCTTTATTATAGTTTACTTAGCCATTCGATAAGTGCTACTGGCTGTCTACCCATTTTTGGCAGATTTTCTTAATCAGTATATGACATTGTGACAAATGAGGTACAGCACTCTTAAATGTTCACTGATGCACTGTCGTACTTTTCTGTGTGTACACCTGTAATCGCCATTCTTATGTCGACAAGCATCATACATCGCCTTCGTCCTCATTATGTTGCTGCGTATAGACATCTCACAATGTGCATACGACTGATTTGGTGTTTGTATTAGAACATTGCTAGTGAACAGTGGAGTGCATAAACATGAAAGTTGCATTAAATTATGGTTGTGAGAATTGGTGGATAAACATTGCATGAGATTACACGTTGCACATGATAAAAGTGAACATGATTTTACGCATCGCCGTCAGTTCTACAGCATTGAGTAAACTTTCGCTTAATCTTCGCTTCACACAGACCCTGAAATGTGCGTTGGACCTGGGTATTTCTTGGAAACTAGGGTTGGCTTGCTCGAACGTTTGATAACAAAAAGAACAACAAATTTAAGAACGTGTTCTTAAATGTTGTCTAGACAACTCCTAGTCCGAACTCGAACGTGCTCTTAAACTCATTATTATATTCTTATTAAATGTTCGTGCAAGCCGCCCCAGGTCTTTGAAAACTTCAGATTGATTTGGGGTTTGCTGGATTTGGGTGTCCGGCCACTTTCGTCTCAGATAACTTGAGGCATTCCAGAGCACGTAGGACAACGAAAAATGCCTAAACAAGAACGTTGTAAAGAGAAAGAGTTAGCGTAGATCTATAATGCGGAATCAGCTCAAGAAAGGCATGACTGAAACCGAAAAGGGTTCTTCAAGCTTTCGTCACCTGTAATCGGAACCCGAAGTGTGGCATTACACCCGACAAAAATATAGGCGTTCTCGGAGATATAGCAGCCAAAATTTTATGATTTGAGAATATTACGATCTCGTTCGCTCTCGCTATACAGAGTAGCAATGTCGGCGACCACATGCACTCTGTAAGCAATTTCTAACATTTAATAAACAGTTGCTTTCTTTCTATCTGTCATCCGACCTCGCCGTCTTGTGTTTTAGCGAACTCATATCGAAGTAAATTGCGCAGAGGCAATATATTCTAGAAACAGATGAGGGCCTTTCCAATGAAAATAATATCGCTGGGTGATTATGAAGCAGTGTCGCGAACGCTCGCTGGAGCCTTTCTGTTGCTGCCGCCGCGGCATATGCTGGATTAAGTGGTAACGAGTGCTCCGCGTCGATCCAAGCCAAAATAACCATTTTGGTTACTCCCATTTCGGTTTTCTGCAATTAAGCATGAAAATAGATAGGAAGACCCATTTTTTGAATCTGCTGACCAGCACGTCGACCACTTAATAAACTTAGGGTACATGCAAGTCAATATTCATTAGAGCTTGTACTCTATGCTATTGCTATGTACTCTAATGCTATGCTATTAGAGCTTGTACTCTAAGAAAGATCAAATTCAACACATTGTTTTTATAACAAAGTATGTTGTATGACAACCAGAACTGTATGACGTATGCTGGGTCAAGAAAACGGCAAAGAAATAAACCGTGTGCCTGTTTATGTAACTTCTATATCAAAGTGTGCGACTCCATTTGTTGGCCGCCTTATTGATTTCGGATTTCTATGCTGGCTGACGGTGACGGATCAGGGCAAATGTCCCTTGCTAGCCTTTGCACATGTAACAATGCTTGGATGTCAATACAATTATCAATAAAGCAACACTTCCAACCAGGCTCACAGACGCCATATATAAGACATCTGCGTGGTGCGCAAAGAAGAGATATTGTCCCACTAATCTGTGATGCACCAGTTGACATCACACATTTTGCCATTAATGTAGGTATAAATAACCCCTATACACAGAATGCCACGGAAATTATCGTGTCTATGAACTGCGCACCCGCCGTGATTGCTCAGTGGCTATGGTGTTGGGCTGCTGAGCACGAGGTCGCGGGATCAAATCCCAGCCATGGCGGCCGCATTTCGATGGGGGCGAAGTGCGAAAACACCCATGTACTTAGATTTAGGTGCACGTTGAAGAACCCCAGGTGGTCGAAATTTCCGGAGTCCTCCACTACGGCGTGCCTTATAATCAGCAAGTGGTTTTGGTACGTAAAACTCTATAATTTAATTTAATTTTATGAACTGCGCAATACAAAACATTCAAGCCTATCACCCAAATGCACACAACCGTGATGACTGTTGCTCCCCGCTTCAAAAAGAATCACCGCCCACTAACCTACCAAACAAATGCGCTCATGAATGAAGAGTCCAACAAGATGAACTCTTTAATCTTCAACATGGAGCACTTGCATAAGAATGTTGGCACAATGCACCACTCAGAAATACACGAAGTACCGCCTGAACAACTTGCTTCAGAACGTTTGCTCACAAACCGCAGAGAATTACAGCTAATTTATCAGTACATTAAATACGTTAGTAAGGACAAGTATCAAACGCTCGCTAAGCCTACCTCAGGAGACAGATCCACCGACCCTGCCGACCCTGCAGTCTCGAACAATACAACTGCAACAGTCGCCTCAGCAACTCTCAGAACACAGACAGCGGAAAGCGAAACATGCCACAGGACACACAACACTCCAAAAACAAAACAAACGGCAGCTCAAACAGACAAAATCGGTACAGACAAGACAAAATTCACTATCGAAGTGTTCACACAAACACCCACACGCCCATATGCACACGCGCATACTAAAGAAACAGAAACATAGCTTGAATTGCGTGAGGCCATGGGGGAAGAAACCTGCCAAACAGAGACACACCCCACGCAGGCGAATCCACCAAAAGCTAAATAATTGACAGCCATCGAAGGTTGATAACCCTTCTGTGCCAAGAAGCATCAAATTTCTAGAAGCTCGGAAGATTGCAAAAAAAAAAAAAAAACGTGCTAGCTACACCTTCCATGTCAAAACGTAGACGCCCTGTACATAGAATATAATCCCTAAAGAACCAGCAGTGATGGCTATGCCAGCTCTGGGAGCACTCCCATCACATCATCATTAAACGTGGCGAGCAACATTAAACAGTGCCTCACTCCACTTTTCAATATCTTGAAGAAGCACTGCGAAGAACAACCGGGAAGTTTTAGTCACAAACTTCAAAACATAGCTCTGACACCGGAGGAGAGGCAATATTTATAACATTACAAAAAATGGTTCGGCCGCGGCAGCCGCATTTAGATGGGTGCGAAATGCGAAAACACCCATGTACTTATATATAGGTGCACAACAAAGAACCCCAAGTGGTCGAAGTTTCTGGAGTCCCCCACTACGGTTTTGGCACGTAAGACCCCATAACTTAATTTTTTTAATATTACAAAAAAGCACTCCTGAAAACTGATTCAAACACAGTGAAAAAAAAAGAATTATAATAATAAGAAGCATCCCATGTAACGAGCCACATCGCGCCAACAATAGGGAACTCGCATCTAGAAACACCAGCCGCGGCTGAAGCTTCCACAGCATTAACCAGCCTAACGTTCTAGACATTCGAAAGACATTAAGCAGGGATGGGAAGGAGCTAACCGTTTGTTCCACGATCAACAAAATAAGTGAACTTGAGTTTCACAAGCATCTTACAGAATTTTCCAGACGACTGCGCATTAGGCGTTTTTTCGCAGACAACAACGCACCAAGCCGGCATCATTTAGAGAATAATCTACTTACACCTCCAAACCAGAAAAAGCCATATACAAAAAAATTATAAGCCAATCCAAGACAGCTAAACGACTAAAAACAAATGCCTGAGAGAGTCGTATCATTTCAAATCTTAGTTCCTGGAACGACATTGTCATTAAGGAAGCAGATAAGGGTGGTAGTGATCTGCCCAGCACATAAGTACAAGCACGAGGCTTACAGACAGTTCAAACAGCCTCTAACACTACGCTAGACAAGGATTCGACATTACCATACACCGTGACAATTACGAACAGGCTGAAGTAGCTTTTCGCTAATGAATTGATAACATCATCAGACTTCAAACTTCTTAAACCAAGCAACAAAACTGTAGCACGCTTCGACCTCCTTCCAAAATTAATAACATGACCATATACCGGGTTTTTCTTAGCAGGTCAAAAATTCTTAAAAATTGCCTGTGGCAGATATCGCAGTTCTAACCCTTGATCTAAATGACTCGATGAAGCGGCCATCCCTTCTACGAGAAATAAAAATGCCTAAATAAATAATCAACATAATGACCGCAACTAACGTATTATTTTACTAACGTTTATTTGACGGCACATATTTGAATCTACAAATTATAGCCGGTGAGTTCGCAATGCGTGTCCTCTTGGAACGAATTCTCTGCACCAGTTTCGAGATATTATTTTTCAAAGTGCCCTACGAAATGCATTGGTGTTTCAGTTACTTTTGTGCTTCAATGCATAAAACAGTGTTATCTCAAAAGGAGTATCTGGAACACCAATGCATTTCGACGGAAACTTTAAAAAATAATATCTCAGAACTGGTGCTCAGAATTCGTTCCAAGAGCATATACCTTGTGAACTCACCGGCTATAATTCATAGGTTAAAATATGTACTATAAAGTAATAATTAAGAAATGTAATTAGCATAATTACGGCACTTATTTATTGAAGCAGTTTGATTTCGCGTATAGAACTGATGGCCGCCTCATTGAGTAATTTAGAAGAAGGGTTACAATTGTGCTATCTGCCAGCACAATATTTAAAAAAAAAAATGTACCTCCTAAAAAATGCCCTGTATATTTACAATGGAGCACTAAAGACAGCGGTGTATAGGATAGCTTCTAAGAAGCGATAATACCTTGAGTATACAAGCCACTATAACATATATTGAAAACAAGGTATCATTAAAGGACCAGCCGCGCGACGTCTCATTTGCGTTGAAAACTAAGATTACATAGACAGACTCGATCACCTTGAAGAAAGCCTATCAAAAAGGAACAACTACAACAATGTTCTTCAAGAAAGTCTACGCGGACAGAACTAAACTTGAGCCAGCAGAAGTCCTCGAACCCCACCCTAAGATCACAACATCAAGAATGCCTCTCCTTACTACTGAATTCTTGGACGCACTCCTAAACGTGAACAACATCCTCAATAAATACTACACAGTTCTCAACAGATACTTAAGAGCTTTCCCGACCCGACCACAGCAGCCTACAGACGCAGCTTTAATTCTCCCCCTACAATCTCTCCCCAGCGTTGGGTAGCAAACCAGATCTTCCCCTCTGATTAACCTCCCTGCTTTTCGCCTCCCCCCCCCCTCTCTCTCTCTCTCTCTCTCTCTCTCTCTCTCTCTCAAGAACTTTCTTGTACATGTAAAACAAAGGACAAAGACGAAACCAATATCCGGTTCCTGTGGCCGTCCAATGTGCTCTACATGCCAACATGCAAAACCTGCTTCTGCAGTAAAACTTGCTGCGTCCGCTTACCTTAACAAGGGAACTTCTTTCACCAGCCTCTTTAAGCAACGGAGTCTACTGTCGAAAGTGTGCTGCCTGTAGCAAAGGATACATGTACATTGGTGAGAACGGATAAGAGATTCATACAAGGCTCAACAGCCACGGCGCTGCTACATAACACAACTTACCTAAAGCAGCAGCTAGGCAATTCAATGAACACGGCCATATATACGATGAAGCAAGGCTTTGTATACTAGAAATGAATTCCTCGTCACCGCGTAAGAGTAAATATACGGAACCATACCTCACACAAGTTTAAATGCTTACGCTCGACTGGAATCAATTTGGCACGTGACAATCGCTTAAAGTTGTAACTCCTGAAATTTTCCTATCATTACTAACACACAAGAGCGCGTTATTCCACCAGCTAACCTCGATTATTACGCTCTATACTTCCAAAAAGAAGTAGCCACATATACGAATCCATTCAGTATGCACACCAGCCTCCTACAGTGCTTCCTCTGCCGTTTTCTTTACCTTTTCCACTTTTATTGCGATAGCAATTGACACTCCAGGCACCTCTCTGCCGTCGCTGTCGCCGTCAGCCTCGCAGTGAAGTTCAGTGTAAAGTCCAAGGGCGATGCAACCGTCGTCGCGCGCTGTATCTTGAGGGTGTAGGCTGTACATTGTATGTGCGAGTGAAATCTTGCGAGAGTGAGCCGGCGAACGGGGTTCAATCTCACGTGCGCGAGCGAGGATTGCAGGTCGGAAGCGTGGCCTCTCCTGCCTCGAACGACAAAAGGGGGGGGGGGGGAGAGGAGGAGCTGGTGATAAAATTTCTCCAAGCTGGTGATAAACAACGCTGACTACCGCCCCGGAGGGGTCTTTGTATGTGGTCACGTCGACGTATAATACGTTTTTTCTCGCCGCGAAATATCTATCTTGTGCTTCTGATCTTGCCTTTGTTCTGGCCTTGTGTATTTTAGGGTGCATGTTTCTCGGTATCGGGCTGATCTCGATGATCTCTCGAATATGTTTAGGTATGCTTTGTAATTTCTCTGCAAGCATCCTTCATACCCAGTATCTTCAGCGTGTTCCTTCTCGTTGGCGTCTGCATGAATCTTATTTTCTCCGTAAGAAGGTGAGCTTCGATGTGTTCTGGCACTGTGTTTTTTATGCCCAGTTTAAGCAATTTATCCGTCGATGTCCTGACCGGCAGTCCAATAGCGCATTTGTAAGCTTTCCTGAGGATTGCATCTAACTGCTCTTTTTCCTGTTCGAGCGGTCTTTGGTAGGGGACACTGTATACAATCCTACTGACCACGAGGGCCTGTATTAGCCTAAATGTGTCCCCTTCCTTCGTACCTCATCTTCTGTTTGAGATTCTTGCGATGATCCTCGTGATCTGCGCTGTGGTGTTTACGAGCTATCTGATTGTGTGATCCACACAACAGTTGCTTCTTATCCACATGTGAATGATCTTAACTTGGGATACCTCCGGAATCTCATTCCCCCCTATGAAGATGCCGATGGAGTTTTGCAGATTGTATCCTCTTCTGTACACTCTGAGCAACTCGGATTTGTCCGGGGAGCATGCAAGTCCGCAGTGTTCAGTGTATGCGTGGACTGTATCTGCTGCAATCTGCAGAAGGTGTTGTTTTTCTCCTAAGGATCCCTTGGTCACCCATATTGTGACGTCGTCGGCGTACATGGCATGCCTGAGTCCTTCAATTTGTTCGAGCTTCCGTGATAAGCGGATCATAACAATGTTAAGAAGCATAGCGGATATCACAGAGCCTTGCAGTGATCCCCTTTTTGGGCGTGTTGAAGGTGTCAGTCCTGATGTCTCCTATACCAATGGTGGCGGTTCTTCCACTGAGAAAAGCTTTGACGTAGTTGTGTATTGTCTGCTCGCAACCAATGTTGCTTAGACTCTCCAGCACAGCCCTATGACTTACATTGTCGAAGGCCGCCTTAAGACCGAGTGCAAGCAAGATATTTTCTCCGTATTTCGGGATGGTAGTAAGTACCTCCTCCTTAATATGCCGGAGGATGTCTTGCGTTGAGAGGCATTTTCTGAATCCAAAGTAGTGTGTGGCATGAGCGCGTTATCCTCCAGGTGGATTTCCAACCTCTGAAGCACAATTTTCTCGTATACTTTTCCCAAGCTGGACGTTAGCTCTTACGGAAATCGCGTAGCCACGTGGTACGGGTGGTGCTGTTGGGAGCGGAAAACAACGCGCCGCGTCACATTGCGGCACCCGCGTTCACCAGTGAGAGTGCAGCGCGAGTGGCACGCCACGCTATATACGCTTTAGTTCCTTCAACGCCACTACATCATGTTGTCCTCCGCGCATCTTGGCAGAACAGCTGGGCAGAACACCCGGTAAATGCAGCGCCCACCCCTCGCACTCATGCGGGTGATGACGCGTTGGTGCGGGCGTTCAATGCGCGTCCCGTTTTTGCGAGCTAAAACGCACCATGGGGTCCCAGCTAACGACGCGCATGCGTGCCGATAACGTCAAACCATAAACGCGCGTTTAGAGCCGCCAGAGACCAAGCATTCGGACACCAACGAGAAGAACATCCGAGGTTCGTCTGATACCGAAGCCAGGCAAGCCACCAGCCATTGAGAACCTACGACCGATCTCCCTCACTTCGTGTGTAGGAAAGCTCCTAGAGCACATCGTTCTCAATCGGTTACAACCATTCCTGGAGGACTCGGGGAAACTTCCAACAACGATGATAGGATTCCGTACACACCTCTCAACTCAAGACATCCTACTTCAGCTGAAAGAGGAGGTGATTGTACCAGCGACACGCAACTCCCCCACGGCTATCCTCGCCTTAGATCTTAAAGGGGCGTTCGATAACGTCAAGCACACAGCAATCTTACAGAGGCTAAACGCGCTGGACTGTGGGGCCAGGACGTACTCCTATATCAGAGATTTCCTCTCAGATAGAAAAGCCATCCTAAAGGTCGGGGACAAAGCCACAAACCCCTTCCTACTGGGCGGGCGCGGCACACCACAGGGCGCAGTGTTATCCCCTCTCCTTTTCAATATCGCCCTAATAGGCCTACCGCCCCTCCTCGATAACATCCCAGGGATCCGGCATGGCCTATATGCCGACGACATTACCATCTGGTCGTCCACAGGGTCCATCGGGGAAATTGAGAACCGCTTGCAGGAAGCTGCAGACGTGGTGAGCGACTATGCTAAGTCATGCGGGCTCAGCTGCGCCCCCCAAAAGTCGGAGCTACTCCTGGTCTAACCGCGAAAGAAGCACACATCCGACTCGCCCACTATCAACATACAACTGGAGGGACACACCATCGTTCCGTCTCAGAGCGTAAAGATATTGGGAATGGTTTTCCAGTCGGATCGCACCAATACAATATTAATTCAAAAGCTTAAGAATACAACAGCCCAAGTTACGCACATGATCCGGCGAATAACAACCAAGACAAGAGGCATGGGGGAGGCGGACACGCTTCGGCTTGTCCAAGCCTTCGTGGTGTCTCGAATAACTTACGCTATTCCATACGCACTACTCAACGAGACGGAACTCAAGAAAATCAACACAATGATCAGAAAGGCATATAAGCAGGCGATGGGCCTGCCAATCAGTACGTCCACAGAACGCCTACTACGACTAGGTGTGCACAACACGGCCGAGGAGCTGATCGAGGCACATTTATCCAGTCAGCGAACAAGGTTGGCGATTACGGAAGCAGGGAGGTCCATTCTCTTATGCCTGGGGCTCTCTGCCCCTCTGAGCCATCCGCCGCCTCAGACTGTGAGCTTACCCCATGCCATCCGGAGAAACATCACCGTACGTCCTCTACCTCGCAATATGCACCCAGTGCACCACGCAGAGCGAAGGGAGGCCCGCGTCCTGGCCATACACAAGCGATACGGAACTTTGCCATCTACAGCCTACACGGACGCGGCTTCTTACTCCAGACGCGCAGCCACAACAGCCACCGTAGTCGTCAAAACAGAACATCGGAGCAGCATTTCGCTCACACGAAACAATCCCCTCCAAGCCGAGGAAGCGGCCATAGCCCTCGCGCTCTCCCAAACAGAGGTTGAAGTCATAGTGACTGACTCCCAACAGGCGTGCCGCAACTTTGCTAGCGGCAGAATTCATACCACTACGCTCCGGATCATCAATCAAAAGCCGCCAACGAGATCAGTCATGATCCTCTGGGCGCCAGCTCATCAAGGCATTCCTGGCAACGAGGTCGCCAACCACGTGGCTCGAGATCTGACCCACCGAGCCGACTCCGAGGAATCTGAACCTGAGAGCATGCACCCTCTAGTCTCTTACCAAGACATCACACAACACTACAAGCTAACCCGCAGAACATATGCACCCCCACACAAGTCACTACCTAGAGAGCAGGAGCGATTCCTCCGAGCTCTACAGGTTAATACATTCCCCCACCCAACCAGAAATCACCTCATACACCCTACAAAATTCTATCCGCAATGCCGCTTCTGCGCTGAGCCCGGGTCCCTCAGGCACATAGTAGGGGGTTGCAGAGCGGCACCATTAAATCCTCCGAACCCTTACCCCACTAACGAGCTTTGAGAGAGAGCCTTGGCCAGCTCCGACCTCGAGGATCAGCAACGGCTGATTGCGAGGGCCCAGGACGCGGCCCGAGCTCAAGGCATTCTTGAATGAGGACGCCTCTCCAAAGCTGCATTTACCTAATAAAAATGTTTATTCTCTCTCTCCCGAGTTGAGGAAGCTGGAGGCCGAAGCAATTCGGCACCATTCCTGTGGGTTAGTTAACCATGACGAAGGTCAGATGCACGCAGGACAAGCTTCGCTTACCTCCGTTTCCCGGTAGGGGAAATGTTAAGTCTTTTTTTAAAGCGAAAGCTTTACTACGCCAGCTAGCGAGCCATTCCAGCTCGTCGCGCCCTATGCCGTATGCAGGCAGCCGTATGCCGTATGTCATATGCCGTGGCCGACGAACAACCTTGAGCCGCCGTTGCCTAGCAACGCCGCAGCCGCGCTCCAACAGATGGCGCGGCCGTCGACGCCGCTCGCTCCACCAGATGTGCTCCGCCGGGGTAGGGGGAGAGGAGGTGTCACCTCGCGGGGTATATAAGTATACCCGCTTCGCCTCAGTGTATTTAGTCGTTATGAAGAGCGCAAAAGAGACACAACAACGACAGAACGAAGCGACGAAGAGACAACGCGCTCAAGAGACGCCAGAAGAACGCGCCGCACGATTCGAGAAGCGTCGTAACGAAGATGCGCCTAGAAGTGTCTGATAATTTGTATGGCAAGAATAGAAATAAAACAACAACAACAACAACAAGTCGTGCAACGTCCGGGAGTGACTCTTCAACTGTGGGAGAGACAACTTTGAGTTCTTGAGAGAGCCGGAATGAGACGCTGCGTAGACGTTACCTAGTCGTTACCTAGCCTAGTCGTTACCTGCACAGTGTGTCTTGTCGTGTCTATACAATAGAGCTAAGTCAAACGCTTAACCATAAGCTAACACCGCAAGCGTAGCCATGCAGCTCTTGCTTTCGCAATTCACCTAGGGTTAACCAGAGCTAAATTACAGGCAATTTTTTTATTTGTCATTGTTGAAAAATAATAGTTGAAGTTTTGCCCGAAAGGCGAAGCATCAATTGCGATAGTAGATTAGTGGATAGCTACACGAAGTAAGGATAGTAGCTTTATCGGCCATATAAACTTGTAAACGTACGTATATTAACTAAATTAACTAGTGTGGTGTCACGCGCGCACATGAAACCATGAACACACCTCACTCGATGATGGCGACTACTCGCTGTGAAAACTGGAGTGAGGAAGCGCGGCAGCAGAAGCGAGCGAATTGAATTTCGTGTTGCCGCTTGCATCAACGCGAGCGAAGTCGCGAAAACAGTGCTGCGCGGACTGTTTACCCGTCGCGGATGGCTTTCAGGATACAGCTGCCCGGAGAAGAACGCGCCGCCCGTCCTTATCCGCCCGCGCCCTCCCCCACCCCCCGGAGCCTTGCGCGCGAGGGAAGACGGCGCGCTTCCTGTCCGCTTTCGTCCGTTGCATGCGCGAGATTCAGCCGCGATCGCCGGCTCACCCTCGCACGCTTTCACTTGCACCTACAGCCTGTGCGCGCGGCGACAATGTTATCGCCCTTAGACTTTATACCTAACCTCATGGCGACGGTTTCGCCGATGGCAGAAATGCACCTGTAGTGTCCATATAGTTGCTATCAAAAAAAAAAAAGAAGAACCTGTAAATGCACGGGCGGCGCGCTTTATATTGTCTTCCCATTTGCTTTTCGTAAGTTTTTGAACCCTACTATTTTTAGAGCGCTGCACACCCGTTCCTGCGGTGAGCGTCGTCGTCGGCCTCTGCTTCAGCGTAACCCATCGAACGAGCACAGCGAAAGGTGAAAGCGAACGCAGAGCTGGCTGATGAAAGACACGAGGAGCAATGCGGAGTGCACGGTGCAGCGAAACTTTTAATGGTGCAGCGCAACCAGCAGGCGAGAAGAGGTGGAGGGTGTAGTGACGAGGAAAGCGGAGTACCAGCAGGAGGAGGCATGCGGTCAGCGCGGAAACAAAGCGCTTAAGTAGGCGTCAGACCCGTTGGGCATGCGCTACTTCGCCTGCGGTGCCACCACCAATAGAGAATGCGCTCGGCGCTTTCTTTCTGAACAATGAGCAACGCAACCAGTGGAAATATTTGTCTGCCGCTGCAGCTAAGCGAGCTGCCCGAGAAGAGAGAGTCTCAGCGCCGCTTCCAAAAGCATCTTGTCTTTCAGAATCCAATTATTTACCATAATTAATCGCGAATTCAAAACACCTAAACAGCTGCGCTCGAATTTCGCGTTAGAGAGTACCGTAATCGTTGAACTTTCTTTTTTACTTTGGCGCGCCTGGTTTGAAAATAGGAGCAACTTTGATGACGATTCCACAAAATACATGAATTCATTGTGTTGATGCACCAGGCTAAGTATGACGTAGGGTTCAATAAGTTACACTTGTATTTATCGGATATCTGCAACGTTTGCAGAGTAAAAGAGAGACAACGTGATTTACAACACACGTGTTAGCCTCTAGATGGTCGGGCTTGTCGTGGGCTCGTGCTGTGCTCACCCAAAAACAGTACCGCCACCTAGCGGCCGCAGCCGCTCAGACAGATCTCAAACGGCAGCTGGAAAAGGGCTTTGTCTATGAACTTCCACGTAAAAGATTTATGTTTTTTCGTAAATTAGAATTACACTCCGAAGCTGCCATTTCTGGAACTTCTGTGCAAGTCGCGCCTTACGAATTTTCTGCCGAAATTTACTTTGAACGATTCCATTAGTTCGTTATGACACGTGAGCTTGGCGAAGGGCCTGGAAGACTGGGGATGTACGCTGCACTTCCGCACACGTACGTGCGCGCGTGACGTACGTCGCGTGTGGTGGCGGTGCTTGTTTGAAGTCGTCTAACGTCGGTTGTGCTTGTCTAACGTCGGCAACAGCTTCTTTGTGCGTTGGTTTTCACGGGGTAGAATGGAGGTAGAATTTTTTTTTATTCGGTTTGATCTTTACTCGGGTATATTGATGCAGAGCTTTACATTCAGGATTGCAAAAAGAACGAAGCGTTATCGGTTGCGGTAATCTACTGGTGAACTGAATTTGCAACTTCATTCGCCGCCCTCGTTTGATCGATTAATCGATAAAACCAACGCGCAAACTCAGAGTGAAAATGCATTAAATAAACAAAAGCGGCAGGCCAAAGACATCTTATTTTTTTTTGAAGGTCCATCGCCACTGCAAACATCGATCTGACGAGAAAAACCGCTGAGCTCAATAACTTCTCCATATCTTGTCAGCGTGCCCGGAGTTTTAAGGCTGTTAAACGTCATTCTCTGAAGTGTTTATATTAACGATAACTACGGTCGGTAAAATCTTTTTTTAAGGAACAGCCCATGAGCCCACTTCACAAAATTCCTTTATACAGATATCGTTCCTTCAAGAGTGTACAGCTTCCCTCCGTTATTTCTGTGGGTTTGTTATGCGTGGATGGCTTGCTTTAAGGATGGCTCGTCCATCTTCTTAGCTGCCAAATCCCGCAGGAAGTACTTTGCCCCTGCACCATATTTTCCGACGTGAACTGTGAGGAAAAAATATTTTTAACGCACTCGCCCACACAAAGTGCTGTAGGCTTTCGATTTCTCACCTGTCTTCCTTTTTTTTATCCCTTAAATCACTTTACCTCGTGTAGGATGGCGAATCCAACGTGCATCTGGTTGACTTCCCTGCTTTTGATTTCTTCTTTCTCATGTGAACAGATAAAGATAACCTTCATCCTGGTTTTCAATAAGTACGTTTTTGATGAGATCAAAAACGTACTTTGTTGAGTGAGATAACAATTCCAGGTTAGCTTTCACAAAATTTTCCGTGCCTCCTGGGATTCTCTTCACGACCGGAGTTCGGGCACGCGCGCCCTTCATGGTAGACACAGGTGTGATTACGAGACAGCCACCGCAGCACTAGCCAATCGCAGACGAAATTTACGCCACAAAAGTTTTAGCCCCATATTTTAAGAGCGAGAGCTGTTAAGAATACTCCCTGCGACGTTTTTAGGCGTCTGTCGCAAGTATATGCGCTTTATCTTTCCTTGTTTTTTTCTTTATCTTTCCTTTATCTTTCCTTATGTTGTTTTGGAAAGAAAAAAAAGCTATATTTGCGGTTAGTCTTGCTGCCTTCCCCTACTGAAACATGGGAGCTCTCTTCACTGATGACATCATGGAATAAAGCGTATATACGTGGTGCTTTCAACAACATTCTATGTGATGTTGTTTACTCCAGCTACCGTTGAAATGCTGGAAATGAAATTAACGTTTACCATTCAGATACGTCTTTAACTGTGTACTCATTTATTCGCGACAGTGTCATGTGTAGTGGAAACGAAAAAATATTTGTAAGATCTGCTGCCATGTTTAAAAAGCAGTTCGTGCGCTAGAGTAGTTCATAAAAGCAGGCACTATTTAATCATAATATTGAACATTGTATATTAGCGAAAGCAGCAAGCCAATGATATGTCGTATAGTGTGGCAAAGTGGTTTCAGGCAGGAAGTCGAATAAATTATGCGAAGCACTTAGGCCAACTGTGAGGGCACAGCTCATATTCCAGCATTATTGCTCCACGTTTGACGTAAACCTGGCATTGTCAAGTCTTCTCCACAGTACTACCATCAGATTCTTACGTAGAGAGTGAAACACTTACATTGGCTCTAATAATGAAGTTGGAAAACAGCGACATCGTGTCGCAAGTTCACACTAATTGAATTCGAATGTCTGCCATGCGCAGCCTATATCAGCATTTTTTAACCTCGGAGACTGTTTGCGGGCACAGGCTTCTGAGTTTTATGCGAATGGTTTTTCCATGCTCTACTTTGGAAACGGCAGCTTGTCATGTTTATGCAACCAAGCGGTGGTATAAGACTCACGCACGGAAACAGAGTAAACGGTGCAGAAATAAAGCGGCAAGTTTCGCTGACTCCCGGATATCAGGACGGTAAGCTTGAGATCTGCCAAGAGAACGCTTTATCTTCTTCTCTGGCCTTCCGGGGGCCGCTGTCGGAGGAGGCGAGGAGGCCATTTAAGCATCCGCTAAGCGCCACATGAAAAATCTTTTATTGATATAAAAACAGAACAAAGATATGCAGTCACCTTCTTGCCTAATAAGAGTGCGCTTGTTGCGCTGGCACCTAGATAAGTCATAATTATCGCGAAAAAGTTGTTATTTTTTTGTGCTCGTAGACTTCGTCCGCAGTGAGAGAAGCTTATTATCTTTCGAGTTTTTCGAAAAGTGAGCGCTGATTCAGTGATCCCCCGCTGAATAAACTGCTGACAGGACCTGGACGTTGAAACGGCACAGAATGTGGAAATACATAGTTTGACCAAAGTCCCAGGAGCTCCGGTTTGTTTTATAATGAATTTAGAATTTCAAAAACAGTAAACAGAAGCATAGAAACCTCTATTCATCGATTACGCCTTGCCGCCACTTGCACGACACGCTTTCTGTTACGAATTAGGCGCTGATATTCAAAAGTATGATCGCGGCCTTTTGCAACAAGACACATGTAATCTTTTTTACATTGCCTTCACCTTGATAGACTCAGACGCCGACTTCCATTGTCACTCGTGGCATTAGATGAATAGTATTAATTTTAAATAATTTGCTCGAAGCATTGTGTTACGACCTCTTATGCTGACGTGAATGCTACTGTGCACATGGGCGTGCCTTGCATATTAATCTGCGACTTAATCGGCGGGCCACTTACGCTGTGTCTTAGTAAAATGTCATCTTCATTTTGCTAAAATGCAGCGATGTGGTCCGCGCAGCTGTGGTCGCTTACTTGGACCAACTTTCGCAACCAATTTCCGAGAACAGTTGGAGAATAAGAGAAACACACAGGAAAGAAACAAGCAAACATTCTTTTTCAACTAAATGGATATGATAGGATAGAATGGAATAGATAAACTTTATTAAAAGAATGAAGCTATGTTCACACTACGGTCGTAACGCGCGTAACAGCTCTTTCGGCGTATCGAACGTAACGGCTGTAAAAAAACGTTACGGCAGTTAAGCCGGCACCTTTGTTCACATTTACTGCTGCGTAAAGTACGGCTTTTACAACAGGCCAATCAAATTTGGAGCTGCAGAATCGACGTCACCAGCGGTCCAATATGGCTCCTGTCAACATGCGAGCGCTGGCCGAGATCGAAGAAATTCACGCTCAAAACACACTTATAGTCATGTATTCTATCGCCCATAGACGACGAAGGCGACGCAGAAGGGTTTGGGTGCGGCAAGTATTTCTCGACAGGGCCGTGGACGGCGATTTTCACAACCTTTTCGCAAACTCCGAGTTGGGGACGCTGCAATGTTTCATAACTTCATGCGCATGTCGCCTCAGCAGTTCCGCTTCCTTGAAAGCCTAGTGAGACCACTCATCGAAGTTCGGAGCACGCATCTGCGGCCATCGATTTCCTCGGCGGATAAACCACATGAACTGAAAACAGTCTCGCAAGGCGCACTGCACAAATTTTCACGAACACAGCCAAGCTAATCGTGCGCACGGAATGGCGGAATGGCACTTCCCGCGGCCGGAGCTGTCTGCAGACGGGAGGACGGAAGTGTCGTCACTGGTTGTTGAAAACCGAAAGCTTATGGGTCATTGGCTGTGTCGCAACGGTCGTACTATCACAGTCGTAAATGTTACCGAGCCTTTAACCCTCTCACCCACGATTTTCGCGTGAATTGCGCACGTTGGTACCGTTACGTTCGCAGTCCGAACTAGACGCATGCGCTTGTTGCGCTTCCGCTTACGCATGTTAAGAAAAATCGGCGCCTTACGAACGTAGTCTGAACATAGCATAATCAGAATAATCGCTAATGGTCGGGGCCCCTAGTCCAGGGCACCGCTGGCTCTTGCCATCTTCTCAGCTCTCTCGATCAGCTTGAGCTCGTCATCGAGGGCCGAGCTGGGCAGCAGTGCATCGCATTTTTCCCTCGTGGTGTTCGTGTCGGGGTGTTCTTTGTTGTGTAGCATGCACTCCCATGTAATGCGGTATAGGGTTGGTGTGGCTCCTCACCACGTGCATTCGTCCCTGTAGGCTGGGGCGTGTATGCGATGTATTATGTGTAGGTTCCTGTAAATGCCTGTCTGGAGCCTACGCCAGGCAATCAGGCAAAAGAAAAATGAAAACAAAAAAAAATTATGCGTGGCTCCGCTATCGCAAACATCAGAGACCAGTGGAGCTTGGGGAAGGCCAGTAAAGTAGTGCCAAGCCTCACACAAGATACACGAGTGCCGGCAAAGCGTTCCTATGGCGTCCGCCAAAGGCGTCTACTACGGCGTCCGCGAGACCAGCGCCGTAGTAGACATCCCTTCCTCGCCTGCCCCCTCTGCCTCCCCCCGCCCCGCGCGCTGCAGGAGAGGGCACGCATCCGGGCCGCGTTCCTTGCTAGCGCGCGCGCCGCTCCTTCTGCCCCGATAGTATCCACCCACCCTCGCCGCGTCGCTATGCAGCACAATGCTATATTTATACTCCGATTTCCCTCTCTCTCAGCTATCCCTTCCCAGCTTGGCGAAGCTGCGCGCGTCAACAGAAATCCAACTACTGTAAACTCTCAGTTGTACGAACGTCGGTTTATCGAATATTTCAGAATAACGAACTTTTTAAAAATCCCCGGCAGTTTTCTTATAGATTCTATGCAAAAATGTTTCACTTAAACGAATTTCGGAACAGTCGATATTTCAGTTTAACGAACTCGCTCAGAGGACCAAGGCTTATTTTTATGATCAGAACCGATGCCCGCCCTCATCAAACCGCCGCTCCAGCGGCAATGTGACGTCGCTGGCGCTACAGCGCCCCTGGGGCAAACCGGCGGCGTGGAAGAAGTACGGCAACGAGGCATGGCCTCCGAGATCGCCCGCACAAAACGAGCATTTAATCTCCGAGGCCATGAACAAAGTAACGTCGCTGGCGCTTACAACGCAGCCAGAGCAAAGCGGCGATCTGTCACACCCCAAACCACGTGGTGTGTTTTTTTCCGGCCGGCTAGTCGTGGCATGGTCGTCGTCACTTTCTTTCGAAGAAGGGAAGAAGACAAAGAAGAGACCAAGAGGCAACTGCCTAGCCGGTTTCAAGCCCTATAACTCTAGCTGAGGTTGTAGGGTACATTGGAAAGTTGAGAGACTGTGTTTCAACAGCAAGCTGTGCCAGAAGAAGTGTACAAAAACATTGACTCTTTGGACCGTTTTGTTACTTCCTGTGCTTTAAAAGTACAAGTGCAGAAGAAGATTACATATTTTTTTTCTAAGTGAGAAAGGCAGCATTATAACCTTGTACTTGTTGATATGTACAAATTCCATTTCACACATTTCTAACACTACGGATGCCATGTCTCTTGCTCCATGAATTGCACTTCAAACTTTTGACTTTGTATGCCATGTCTTATGTTGGTCTAGTGAATGTTCAGTTTAGTGAACTTTCAGTTAAGTGAACTATTTCCTTCGGTCCCTTGAAGTTCACGCAAGTGAGAGTTCACAGTAGTTTCTAACAGCGCCACAGTAAAAAAAGAAGAAGAGAAAAGGAAGACATAAGCATTTCTTATGAGTTGTGAATGCGAAAGCATTTATGTCCAACTTGAGCGTCGCTGAGCCGTTGTTCGAGTTATAAGCCACTCACTGGCATGCGAGCGCGTCCAGACGTCTGACGCGTTTTGATTTAGCCTTTCTGAGGCGCAGTTGTACTCTGTTCCATACATAGCCGTCAACGCTGTGGAGGCTAGAGAGACTTGTTGCAGTGGGGGGGGGGGGGGGCTTCGTTCGCACTTGGATATAGTTCGATGTTTTTTAACAGCGGAGCTGTTTAAGCTTTTAGTTGCGCCGTGGAGCGTTACCACAAAACTCAGCCCAGCTATGCGCCGCCTCGCGTTGCCTAGCAACCGCCTGCAAGAGCATCGAGGAACGTTACCTCCTCGCACCCCACGCGTATGGGGCCGATTCGTGACATCACAGGCGAGTAAAAGTTCGGAACAGCCGGCACGGCGACCAGCTCTCGCCTCCTCTACTCCGTGCGTACGTGCTGCTGCCATGGGATGACCGAGGAATGTCCGGATGACCGAATAATAAGCGGCTTACCAGGAAGAGCCCCGTACCGCCAAGTGAAAAGCGATGCGTCACCGCTGAGCTGATCCGGAGCACCTCGCCGAAGCTGCAGCTGAGAAGAGGCGACGCGGAATCGAGGATTCCGAGTTTCAGTGCAGGAAACATCAGAGGCGGTGCCTGTATGCTCGACGCCGCCAAGAAAGCGATCCCGGCCGGCGACTGCTCGAAAAGTTCCAGCGTCAAGCCCGCCGAGAGAAGCAGAGCCTAGCATAACCTCGCAAAACCTAGAAACAACTTAGGAAAACCTACCAAACCTACCAACAACTTAGCAAAACCTAGCATGACCTCAGAAAACCTACAAACAACTTAGGCAAGCCACGTGAAAGCTAGATGATCACAAGCTCCGCTGTTGACTCCAGTCTTGCACCAATACTGCAAGCTGCGCGCGTTTGAAAGCGAAAGCTTTACTAGCCGCGAACTTTCGATTTCGCCATGGCGGTGCTTTGAGGAGGCACATGACGTCCCAACGCGTGCCTCGCCACGAATGTTTCTCTCTCTCTCTCGCTCCCTAGTCACTACTGCGCATGCGCCACTAGTAGCACCGAGCCACAGGTGTTCCGCCGCTGCGCAGCGCCGCGCCTTTCCGCCGCCGCCGTTTGGTATGATGTCACACCGCGTTCCTCGTCGTTGCGCTCGTCTCCGCTCGCTTCGCCAGCTGCGTCGCATGCCTGATAACATATCGGAGGATTGTAAAGGAGAGCTCGCGTGCGCCGCAACCACAGTTGAGGCGGCAGTATGGACGGCGACAATTCTGATAAGCAGGAGGAGGCCTGGAATCGACATCGGAGCGAGATTAAGAGGATACAAATAGCCCAGGAAACAGACGAACAACACGCCGAACGACTGGCTCAGCGCCACAACATAGCTAGACAACCAGAATAACCTGGACTTGCAATCAAGATTAACCAAGGCTAACCTTAGCTTTCGCTACGTATATCCTGGCATAGCCAAGCTAAGCCACTGCCATTTTTTTTACCGCAATTGTCCGCAAATAGTTTTTATATAGGCTCACTATTGAATTAAACAAGTTCTAATCATTAGACACAAACACACTGTGGTGGTACACGGCTGCTAATGCGTTGTTCTAAATCATTTTTATTTTGGTTCTTTTCGCGTTTCTTTATTTGAACCCCATCGCGAGGAGCTTCACGGGCATGCTCGGGCGAGCGAACGCTGTTGGCGCGCAGTGAAGCATGGAGGGAACGCACCGAGCATAGAGTTTCTAGAATACCCTAGAGGGAAGTGTGGCGCTAGTGTCTACGGGGGCTCTCATGAGCGTTGCCTCAACGTACATAGGAATGATGGAAAGTACAGGCATCGGATTGACTTCTATCTTTACACTAGCGGCGTTTGCTTGCGGCGCAGTAAACGAAGTGATACTCAAATATTATCGCGTAATATGTAATTTTATTTCTGCAGTATGCTATATAATGTACAACACGCTGCATAGTCTTTGTATGACTTTGATATCGAAGCATGGTTTACTATGGTTTATCACAAGGACACACCAGGGTATGCATTCTTGTGCGATTGTGTTCCCGATTTAACGCCAGAGAATAATTATTTATTTATTTTTGCGACAGCAATAACAACCATGCATGTAATATATAAAAATGTTCATCAAGTATTTATGAACTAGAAAAGCGCCTTGTCCTGTCGTCTTTCTTGTGTCTGTCTTTTTGCGCTTAACAAAGTATTCATGAACTAGAAATGTGTTGTGAGAAAGTGTTGCGCCCTTGAGCGGAATGCTGCAAGTATCGTCTGCTACGACACCTACTCGCTGCAAACACGAGACTTTTCTCGCAGACGACAGGCACTTGCGAACTCTCTCGCTCTTTCGAAAGGCTGCGTCGGCTGTCACGATTGCTGAACGTCTTCAAGTACTTTTAAGCACGTCGGCTGCCACGATTGCTGAACGTCTTCAAGTACTTTTAAGAACATCTGCTGCAGTGCTAGCTAGGACGCTAGTGGCCTCCTACGAGTATGCTTCATCATATTTTATATTGACGTACCACTTCCGAAGCATTATGGCGTGGCTTTGCACTTACCCACTTTGCGACACTAGACTACAGCCAGGCAGCCGCAACCTTTCCTGCCAAAAGTAAGTTTTTGTTCTCAAAGTCCTAAAACACGCATTTCAATGAGTACATAAACGAGCAATGCATAATGAAGCTCTCAATAAAATTTGATTGTCAAGCCTCTAGAAGTATAACTATATATGTATTGTATCAGTAGTGCCTTCTTTTTCCTATTCTGAAGTTTCATAATGCACGTAACGCTACAGCGCCAACCTAACAAACTTAACAAACCAATTTCCAAACTGTCAAAACATGTTCTTTCAACGTTTACGATGCGTCACTTTCTGGTCAGGGTTTCGACACCACACCACGGCACAAACATCGTCCCAGTCGCAGGCCCAGCGCGCTATTTCCACTTCGAGCAACATAACAAAGGCAAAGAGCTTTGCGTTGCACTGTCCCACTGCAGGTTATAGCAGAAGGGTTGAAATCCGGGCCAGCTGGTGCATAGTTGAAGGAAAAAACCTGTCAAAAAACACAATGGACAAGAGGAGAGGTTCACAACTATAGGTTATAGCAATTGTGATAGGTTATAGCGATTGCGGTTATAGCAATTGCGCTTGGAGCGAAACCGAAACTGCCAAAAGTACTTGTAGACTGGTTCACCAGTCAACAGAATGCCAATCCGACGCCTGTATTTCCCATCATTCCCATGATGGTCGAACGACCGCAGCGCCATATTTCCCTCTAGGTATACTAACATGAAACTCTATGGCGCCGAGTGATAACTTTTTCTTGACCGAACTTCTTGCGTAGCTTCCATATCGTTGACTGCTATGTATGGAATGGAGTATAGAGCGCAGACGATAGATTGCGCGGACAAGGAACGTGTGGATAACGCAGGCTACCAAGAGCGAGGGTGACGTGGTATCAAGGCAATGCCCTGTCACCTGACGCAACACCTGGGGACGCCTTCTGCGGTGATCACTTAGGCGATACTATCGCCTTCGCCTGACGAAGGGCTCAACACGCCAATCAGCTCATCTGATCTTGCTCAACCAGTAAAGCAGCGCACGTTTCACGACGATACTGTTGCCGAGGTGATACTATCGCCGGATGTGATCGTCGCAGAATACGTGCCCTGGCTTGCTATCGCGCTCTTGGTGTTCGTTTTCGTCTACTGTGCTCCGTCGAGGCCCGCTTGTCATGGCCTCGCAGCCAATGGAAAATATGGCGCCGTTAGACTCTTACACATGCCAGATGCTGGTTTCTTCGCTAAATACCCGCCGTGGTTGCTTGGTGGCTATGGCGTTCGGCTGCCGAGCACGAGGTCGCGGGATCGATTCCTGGTCACGGCAGCCGCATTTCGATGAGGGCGAAATGCGAGAACACCCGTGGCTTAGACTTAGGTGCACATTAAGCAATCCCAGGTGGATAAAATTATTCCTGAGTCCCCCACTACGGCGTATCTCATAATCAGGCCGTTCTTTTGGCACGCGAAGCCCCCACAATATTTTTTATTGTTCAATGGGTCTCTTGACGCTTTCGCACGAAATGTGTTTGCTTGGTCAATCTTTCTTCTGCGATTTTTCGCTTGCGTTTCGCGCCTTCCTACCTGCTTCTGGAGCTGTTACCACCGTAGTTATTTTTATGGAGTTGCTCCGGTGAGCACATCTAAAAAAAAGAAGAAAGAAGAGAGGAGCGTATAGGGGTTAAAATCTGCCCTTCCGAGAAGGTCGGGAAAAAAGGAAACATTGGATATGCGCATATGCTTTGCTTTCTGTCGCCGCCTTTCTCAAAGTGGCCGCGCAAACAACAACGGCCTCTGTTTTCATGGCTTTGTTGAAGTGCGCGGGCGCATGTTGCCCTGAGAATTCGTGCGACTGAACGCTTCTAGAAACGAGCACAAAGGAGACGTCCGATGGGTTCTGTGCCTTTAAGAGGCGCAGCAACGACAATTTATTCGCTCAAAATGGAGAAACAAGGCGAGAAAAAGCTAGAACTAGCCAAAATGCGACACACCGCAGGGGTAAATGAAAGCGACGTGACCTGAGCTGCTTGCAGACAAGACGGCCGACTTTGTTTACGTACACCGAAAATCTCGAATGGGAATGCCACTCTTACTGAAGAAGTTTCTCTTTGGGATGAAATAGTAACCGTTCCTCCTGTCATTTTTGTAATATACGCAAATAATGCGTCTGTTTTGAAACACGCATGCCCTATTTCCGCATCGAGCTTGACGCTTCACGTTTAATTTGAAAGCATTATTTGCCCCATTACGCGAAAATCTAGCTGTCGACGTAGACGGCGTGACCGAAAGGTGGTACCAAAAATGGCCGGCTGCGCAAAGCGTATAAACACGCAAGAAGACGCTCGGATCATGAATGAAAGAATAAAATAGGAGAGGCCCTGATGTCACGTTTTTAGAGCTGGAGGTGCAGCCATATTGGTGTGCCATCTCCCTTTCTGCATCCAATCAGCTCACCGGATCAGACAGGCGCGAGCTTTGAACTTGCATTGGTATACGAGCCGCCGGAAGTGTGCTGCCGACGGACGTGAGGACAAAGCTTCTGTAACAACTTTAGGCAAGCATACATGCTCCTGTGCTTTTCCATGGCACGTTGAAGAAGACGACGAAGACTTGCGCCGTAATTACTTGAGTGTCTCTCTGTTGCTGGCTGACACTCACACTCATAGTCCCTAAACACAATTCCCAAGCTCACACACTACACTCTAAGGTCAGCTTGTCTCACGAACAGAATATACGCTGCAACAAAGAAACGGGCCTAACACAGCCGCGAAGCTTCAGGAGGGTAGTTGCTATGGCAATGCTGATGTTTGGCGCACCAGTACCAGTGCACCTTTGCGAGAAATTTATTGAAGTGTTTGTGACGATTTACGCCACAAACACTTCAACTGACGCGGGCTAACCGGGGACTCTCCTGCGTTTTCCTTCCTCCATGGCTCAGACGGATGTCAAATTTATCAGGGACGTTCCTGTAAACAAAGTAAATTAATGGCTTTGAAAGAAAAATTTGGTAACGTTCGGTGTAGGTGGGAATCGAGCCTGGACATCTGGGGTACGAGATGGACGCGCTTCTCAGACGCCACCACGCCACGGTGCCTCCACGGTTCTGGTTGACTAAAGGTGTGTCTAGTGCGTAAGCCACTTGGCACGTGAGGGCGCAACCAATGGGGAGGAGGTGGTGCCACGACCTGAGTATATAAAATGAACATATAAAATAAAAAGGATTGATGCCCAATTGAACCACGCTGAACGGTCCTTCGAGTTGTGAACTCCTCGCGTGAAAACGAGCACGTTGAAAAGCTTGGCGCGATTTGAATAAATAAAACGTTTCACCAATGTGACTATAATTCTTTCACATTTCCACACGTAAGCTGTCTTAAGAGTATCTCCCTTTCTTTTTATCGTATACTTGCAAATAAGCTCACGTTCATGTCTCACAGGGCCGCTAGACGGAAAAATACTTCTGCCATATTAGTAAAATGCCTTTCTATATGATAATAAAACCACTCCTACAACACGAGGAGGTTTGATGGGCCAGAACGTTCCCAAAAACGAAAGATGGGAGGTGACGCCACTTTCATGTTTTGTCACCAGCTAACCCTGACGTCATGGGATTTAATGGTGTCTGCTAGGGCCTAGTTATTGTGTTACCCGTAAAGATGACCTACATTGAATTGTAACGAAGGCGCCAAAGACCAAACTTGGAAACTTTCGAGAACTTTTCCTAGGCCAGAACGACCCAAACACGATAAATATTTTTAAATTCGTGACGTCACTCCGACTTACTGTCACTGGAGCTCTGGCGCAAAATTCAAAAATGGAATTTAGAGCCTTCATTTTTTATTATAGAACAACCCTTTACCGCAAAATTAAAGGGGACAGAGATTTGAAATAATATTTTATCAATGAGAATGAAAATGTTTCTCATTAGTGCCCCTTGAACATAAAGCGATACTGTTCCTGCCTCTTCAGTGTAATTTCTTTTATTTCCTCTCTAATACATTTATCGCAGGTATTTTGTACTGCGACAGCTTCATCACGTCAACGCCCGCATCAACAAGTAATTTGTACCGCCACACATTACACTGCTTTGACTTCTGCGCTCGTGTGGACACAACGTGCTCCATTTTCAAATACTCAGTATTAGCAGCGATCACCTTCATAAAGTTTTCGTGCCATCTTGTCGCACGAACGCGTACTATTACTCTTTTTTACCTCGCACCTGCAATGACTGGAACCACCTCCCCGCATCGGTCGCTACCATTATAGACTCATCGAGGTTCAAGACTGCTGTTTTCCATGCCATCTAACAAATATTTTATTCATTGATCTGCATTCTTTTTCTGTTTATATGTACCACTCCTTTCTGTAGTGCCTACGGGCCTTGAAAGTATTTAAAATAAATAAATAAATAAATAAATAAATAAATAAATAAATAAATAAATAAATAATGTCTATAGTCACTCAGTGTTTATTGTCAACCATAAAACTATGGCCTAAATAACTGCTATATCATATTGCAAAAGCAATACACCACTTAGCTAAGAAAGGACACCTAATTTTTCTGTGGTCAACCAATCATTGTTGCATTATCGGTAACGAACGTACGGGTAGAGTGGCTTGATTGGAACAGGGAGAAGCCCACTATTTATAAGTGCCGCTTTCAACGGCGGATTCTGCAAGACAACTTCACCTATTTTCACGCCAGCGCACGCTGATTGGAAAAGGCCCAACTTCAGACATACGTGAGTACATATCCCGGACCCTAACCTAAGCCTTCGGATACCATCCCGATTACCCCGAAGTGACGCGATCGAGTTTTCCAGAGCATGGCTGGGTGTGGCCTTCACCAATGCCTACACCTTCCGTATAGTACCGCCTGTGACCACTGCTTTGAAGAGGAAATAATCAGCCGTACTCAGCGACAGTTTACGCGGTATATTGCACAGAGACACTCACTCGCCGCTGTGCTCAACAAGCTCCACTTCCAACCGTGGTCGGAAGGGATAATCCTCCAACGCAGACGTGACACGATACTCCGAGTGAAGATTCTAAACAAATCATTTTTGTGCATTTTACGATTCACCCGACTTAGTAAACACTTAGAACAGTAGCTACTATTGCTTCCTCTCTTTTTACTTTCTTCTTTCTAACCCACTTTTCCCTGACCCGAGTGTGGTGTAGAAAACCGGAGATGTGCCTCCGATCACCGTTCCTGCATTTCCTCCTTCTGTGTCTATATCTCTCTCTTTACCAACGGTGAGGTAATTTTGGGTGCTTCCAACCAAGCTTGTCTCAGTGTAATATTGTAAGGCTCAAATGCCTCGAGGCGCGAACAGAAATGTTCAGGAACCTGTTAATAACAGCTGTATTCATGCTTTCGTTATTGTACGTGCGCTTCTGTTTTTTTTATTGTATAATAAATTCGAAATAGACCGGAATAAGAGTTGCGATGCATTTGTAATATCTTGGAAAAAGTTTAGTAGCAACACATTCTGGTAACAAGGCAAAACGAAACAACGAATTAACTGGAGGGGATTGTGTTTAAACGAGTACGTAAAGTTGGAAAATTCCCTCTGATTGGAAACGTGTAGTATGACACAATATACAATAAAGAGGAATAACGGTGAATATAACAGCACCTAAGACAGACCCTAGCCAGAACAGGAATTGGCCTCGCTGGTGCAGCATTCGGCCTCTGCCTGCCTCATGACTCCTTCATAAAGGTGTACAATCAATGCATTCTATCGGTGCTAACTTATGGGGCAGAAACTTGGAGGTAGACAAAGAAGTTCGAGATCAACTTAAGGACCGCGCCGCAAAGACCGATGGAACGAAGAATGTTAGGCGTAACGTTAAGAGACAGGAAAAGAGCGGCGCGGATCAGAGAGAAAACGGGGGTTGCCGATACTCTTGTTCACATTAAGAGAAAAAATGGAGCTAGGCTGGCCATGGAATGCGTAGAGTAGATAACCGGTGGACCATTAGAGTTACAGAGTGAACGCCAAGAGAAGTTCAGAATAGTGGCTAGCCGGGCTTGTTGGCATGAACACATTCTTTAGCAAACAGCGCCGGAAGCCTGAAGCGCAGCCGATGACGGCAGAAAACTAGGCTGGGTGTTGAAATTAGGAAATGTGCTGGCACAAGTTGGAATCGGCTGGCACTGGACAGAAGTAACTGGAGATCGCAGGGAGAGACCTTCGTCCTGCAGTAGACACAAAGTATTATTATTATTATTATTATTATTATTATTATTATTATTATTATTATTATTATTATTATTATTATTATTATTATTATTATTATTATTATTATTATTATTATAAACACAGAGCGAATACAAGGAAGACAAGACACGGAACACCTCATTTTGTTGTCCTTATGTGAAGATGCTGTTATATTCTTGTTACACGAACTTGTCAAGATTTCCGGTTGAGATTAGAAGAAAAGCAGAAGCTTCCAACTCTTATTTCAGGATTGCTAATTTGTTCGTTTTTTTGCTTGCATACTTGTGAAATGTCAGCAGCAAGTTATCTCTAAATACACTAATTTATCTATACCTTAAACCAGAAGAGCTTGACGCTCTTTTATGGTAGTTGGGACTCTGTTATTCCACGTTAATTGTAATTTTGGAAAGTCCTCGCCCTACCTGAAGAAAAAAGTGTGCACATATAAATGAGTAGCTTACTGAAAAAAAAAAGAAAAATAAAGACATGTAGCATCAGGAATGATTACACAACAGGTGCACCAACACAGATTTTACAGCTATAATCTCTATCACAAATATGAATTTCAGCCGAAAGTCAATGTGCAGCACTGAGCGTAAGTGTCCTAATATTGCGTGAGATTTTTGAAGCTGGATCCGTATGTTGCATGTATTCTTTGCATGTCCTATGCTCGCTGCCATTCTGTACGAGCTCGCCGGAAGTCACGCCAGGCTAACGCTCGGATGGACCATTGGTGACACGGATGATAAAGTAATGGAAGTGAAAGAAGAGAATCCACATAAAATGCGATGCTTTGTTGATTTTTCTTGTTTCGGAAACGTTAGAAAGCATGGGCACCGATGCACATCCGGTCGATGTCGTCGCTGGACCCTCCCTCTGCCCACGATCTGAAAAAGCTATGGTGTTTATGAATAGGCGTTATATGTTTAGTACTTACACTTCCTCCCGCCCAGCAGCTAAATAACACAAAACGACGGCCAGTAGGATTGAGCGGTGAGCTCAGACAAACACAGAAACACGTTCTGCATCCCATGGAAATGGTATGTTGTGGAAAGGTCTGAGAGACAATCGTGAATGTAGTCTTCTATTTCTGTGACACAAGCAGAAAGCGCTGTGTACATCGACCAGATTTCATTCTCAACCGTAGCGGCTGAATAGAACATCAAGTCACTTTACGTTATGTGGCAAACGTTTTTGTAACATGCTGCCGTGCACTGTTGGCACTTATGCAAACTCTAATAGTATTTGATTAGCTCGAACGCCCTTTATGAGATTCATGTTTCCTTGAGTCGTGAAATGCAGCTTTTGTTTAGTTTCTGGACAGTCATGGAGTGTTCCAAATATGCCTCTGTTATAAAGGGTGTTCAGAATTAAGCTTTATGGTTTCCTTAAAATTAGGCACTGTGAGGTATGTGAAGGCCACTTATGCAAATAACTTATGTGGCGAGGGGGGCACAAGGTAAATTATAAATATTGCTGTCAACAGTCCAATTAACTAACATTGAATAATGATCCTTTTGTTGACTGCAGTAAGTGGGTATGTTTGTATTGAAAAGCTAGAGGCATTCGTGTTTCTTCACAGTATCGGTTGGAAGAATTCTTCTGTCATGTCTGTGCTCCGAGATATCAGACTCCAAATTTTAATTGTGATTCGCATGATTACGCATCCAAGAGAGTTAGGATCGGCGCGAAGCTCCTCCTTGATGTGACGCGGCTGTTGCTTGGGGCGTTTATACTGACAACGGGGCGGAGGCATTGGCAAAGATGATAACTGGCCCCTTCCCTTCTCGGCTGGCGAAATAAAAAATCGAAGAACCCAGAACCGCTGTCGTAACAGGCGACCGCACAGCCTGTAACGATGGTGGCAGCTGCCATGCCGAGGCATGGTGCTCATTCTTAGACTTCCGTTGGGCTATATGTGACATACTGCGGTATTCTCCCAGTTTGCTATTACGCTCGCTTGCCAAGGATGCCCATGGGCATGGCGGCATTATGATGACTTTATGACGCCAACACCGTGATGATGATGCAATGACAAAGGAATGGCGTCGATGGAACGACAATGGTTATGTGAGGACAAGGGCACGACGACAATAAGATGAAATTCTTAAATGATGACGAAGGTATAGCAACAACAGCGCGATGACGCTTACATGAGCATAATTGGATGACGATGAGTGTATGACCACGGTGACGTGACGACGGCATGACGAAGCTGGAGTGATTGCGATTGCACGACCACGACGGTATGACAACGGTTGCACGATATCAAGTGTCTGACGACCATGAAATGACGACGATGGCATAACCACGGCAGCATAATCAAGACTGAATGATGACAGCATGACTACAATAAAAGGCTAAAGCTTCCTAATAAGAGGAATATTTAGTTCGGGTCCAACTCTAATGTCGCCTATGCAATCACGTGTAAAACGCAGAACCAATTTGCTGAAAGAAACCACTGGGACGATTTTAATGATAGTTGTTGCGTCTGAGAGAGAAAGTTAAATTATATTGACTGTTGCAAGTGGAACTTTGATTTCATTCTGAATTTAAAAAAAACTTTACGAAATTGGTAAGTCAGAAAATATTAAAAGCCCGAAGTTTATCAATTTGTAGCTCTGCACCAAGAACAGATATCGCAGTTCTGTAAACTGCATCTGTTAGAGAATTCAAATCAAGCAAACTTGATATATAAATTTATATCGTATGGGAATTTCTTTAATAGTTTACAAGGGTTCTGCAAAGTTTCTACTTATATATGTTACTGGCCTTTTTCAGAGCCACGTATAATAATTAATTTTGTGCGCTTTAGATGCCCTATCAGGCGCAATTTACAGCATTTTGATATATTTCTTTCATTGCTGGGTTACATAGTTGTAAACTTGATAGTTTCGTTTACTGAAGATTTACAATTGAGAAACAATTTTTATTAAAAGTTGATTACCTAAATCCAGAAGTCTCTACTAAACCACACTACATTTTAACTTTTTTCTTTTAAATGAAAGAAACCTCATCAAATTCCGTATAGTGGTTGCTGAGAAAAACGATTTCTCATTTCTAATCTATTTAGATAGAAGCCCTCGAGCTACAGCTCCCTCTTGAGGGCCTCTACATTGCGTGGGGTGCACATCATTATTATTTTCCGTCCTACAATTAGCTTCAGATCCGATCTAGCGCAAGATTGGCCTCCAATTACTGCAGGATGCAAATTAATAGCTTCCGCAGCTGTGATATAAGCGGATGTGTCGTCAACCGTTGTAATGTTAAGTTACTAGTGCGAGTCTGCCTTTACCTTCGTCATTGTTTCAAGCAATCACGTATGTAAATTCACTTGAGCCAAATGTGATACTAAGGGTTCCCATGGATTTTTATACAGGTCGATTGGACGTAAATGCCTATAGGAAGGTTAAAGTGCTTATTTTTTACTTAGCTTTAGTACATCACGGCCATATGGCCGTCCTGATTGCCGCGCGAAGAGGCTAAGATATCTACTTCCGACAAAAATTACACGTTTGTCTAAAATCACTTTTCATAGAAAACCTTCTTTGAGGACTGCTGGGCGGCTTTATAAGGACTTTATAAGTCAGAAAGAAGGTTTACTGAGCTAGTTGGCATTCTGTTCTTGAGGCAAGCAGCATGATAATAAGAGAAAGAGGGAGATAGAAAGCTCTTTGTTGAAATACAAAAGATTTTGACGGCGCATATAGAGGAAGACTTGATATAAAGGTAAAGACAAATTGTTGTATCTCTGTGACAGCACTTGTTCCTCATTCTTACCTTTGTGCCAAGTGTTCCTTTCGCGCGGCTCGCTTCAAGAAGCATAATATAAACAGTACTACACTGTCGTTGGCGAGCAAATGATTATCTCTGGTCTCTGGTCGGAAACCTTGTGGTTATCCATGAACGTTTTCGGCTGCAAGTGTCGCGAGATTCAACTTTAATTATTGCCAATACAAGGAGTAACAAATTAAAGAATACTGCAAGTGAATAAACGCGGGCGATGAAGGGAAATATCGGTCCCACACTAACGTTCTGATGAAGGATTTGTCTTCAGAGCGTTGACAACCCGTATGCCAAATTGACAAAAAAAAACGCAACGCAGTGACCAAAACAAGCAAGAGTGTTATCTGGAAAAAGAATTGTGAAAGCACTAGAGGCATGCCTCAAATTTAGGAATTCTGTTGGGTATAACAGTTTGAAGATGTGTTTTTGTGAAACTCCGGATCTTCTCATGTCTCCTTTCCTATGACAATAACGCTGAACAGATGTCCAGTGCGCAAACTGTTTTCAAATGAAGGCTGAAAAGTATACGACTGTATGTTTCATGCAAGCGCTGCAAAAACTAAGGTAGCGTCATACTGTGACACTACCACAATTAGATTTAGTCAGCATTTCTCCGGAGCCTCTACGTAAGGAGACATGGATTGCTACTTAAGGCGCATACCGCACATAGAAATACAGTTTCCTGTTCTGTTCATCGCTAATGCGCCCAAAAAAAAAATCGCTATCGTGAACCTGTGCAGAGCGCCTCTTTACGACTCCGCTGAGGCCGATGAAACTCGGAGTAATCGAATCAGGTTTGTATATATTTGAATGACCTTCTATCTCTGTCTTTAGTTTATATTGTATGCAAACGAGCTGCAAGAATATTTTAACAGCCACGAATGTTTGAGACACCCTGGGTGGCAGTATATAGCTACTATTCTTTATTATGCATGATAAATTTGTTTAAGTATGGAATAATATCAGTGAATTAGTACAGGACCGGGGTAGTTGGAGAAGTATGGGAGGTGCCTTTACCCTGCAGTGGCCCTAACGAGGATGATGATGATGATGATAATGACGACGACGACGACGACGACGATGATGATGATGAATATTAGCGAAATGTAATTAGAGTACGATACAGGAACGTCAATAATAACAAGACAGAACATTTTTGTAAGCTTTAACTAGATACGTATTAACTATATAAGTACCAGCAAAAGTATTAACTAGATTCTTACTTGGCGAGGAAACATTAGAAAGTCTTAACTATTGGAAATAGTTCTGTAAAGCTTTTATAAGGTCGGGATACATAGACTGTTTTCCTCGACGAATTTCACCCAGCAGAAAACGCCGCAGCGGCGTGACGCCAAACTTCGCTGGCTAGGAATACATGGATACACCATAGCCACTGAGCAACCCCGGCGGTTATATGAACGTACGTCCACTTGGCTTCGTCGTTCTTGAAGCCAAATGCCACTGCGCCTATCTGAAAACCTAATTCTTCACACGTAGCTGTCGCATGTGCCATTGATATTAGGACAGCACGACTGTGGTACCAACGGCACGAAAGTGCCTCGAATGTCCGTTACAATCGCAATAAAACGCAATAGACGGATGTTTCAGCGCACACTTCCAAAATTGTTTAAAGGTTGCCTGTGGCAGATAACACAATTATACTTCATGAGCTGGTCTACTCGAAGAGGCGGACATTACTTGCGCAAAAAATTGAAATGCATAGTCAACTAATTACCAAAAATTCACTTATGATGTTTTAAATTAATTACCTTACGGCCCATATTGTAATTTACAAATTCTAGCCGTGGAGTTCACAAGGCGGATCCACTTGGGACGAATTCTGAGGATGACGCCAGTTTGAAGCTACTAATTGCCGAACTTTGCAGATAAATGCATTGGCGTTCCAGTTACTTTCTTAACAAAACACCGTTTTATATCCAATATGACCAAATACCTATGCGGGATGTATATATCCGGCAAAATGACCTGACGATTGCAGGATGATCTTTCGTACGCTGGTCGACTTCGTATTCGGCCAGGGGCTAGAGGAGTACGCATGTAATATAGAAGACACTCTTTCATACCTCCTTTCACATTTTATTCCCTGTGTCTCAGCATGCTAGAAACGAAACGACGTCATTGCATCCCTTTCCGAAATTGCAATAAAGGCGTGCGTTTTTCTCTCTCTCAAGGACGTTCGCGAAAATTAACACCATAGACTCAAGCGCAGCACAATGTGCTCTAGAAGACGATAGTGCCGGAGGAAAGGGGCTGAGCGGTAATTAAGTTGAGTGCTAGATGTGCTTTTCGAAGATTCCCTTTAAAAATCTCGGCTAAAGTTAACCATACCTAATTATAACTGCACACCTTCCTGTGTTCTGTCTGGTCAAGCTGCCAACGTTTGTCCAAATGTGCATGAGACTATTTTCTCATTAAATGAATATTTAAATACTATTTGTCTTTTACTTTCAAAGCAGTGCCTGCGTGACATTTTCGGAGCTGAATTTGCCTTATCTCCTCTTGCTCCTCTCTAGAGTTCCTTTCGTTTAAATGGATGATTCCAATTAGCTGGAAAATGGACTGTATCATCACAATATTGGAAAGCAATCACGAATGGTATAGAACAAAGAGACGATGCTGAATGGAGACGCAGGACACGTAAGATTCAACACGCTATGTCTAGCTTGTGTACTCGGCTCCTGAGCACGGCATCATGTACTCGGCCCGGCTCTTTCGGCAATAAACCTACTGTGGCCTCACACGTTGCCCGAACCACCTTGCTTACAGAGTTTCATCCGTAGAGCGACCGGAAGAAAACGGGTTTATTTGCTCCTCATTTTCGCGTAGCGTATGAATAGAAAGCGCAACAGTGTCGGTACATGGCTTCCGTTCCTATGGCTTTGGCTCACGAAAGGCCATTCAACTTAATTCTTTTAGCTCGCAGCTTCAAACTCCGAATCTAGTTCCTGGTCCTTATCTGCGAATACAGCCTCGTCTGCTGCAAGTTTTGTATTATTTAGCTTTTTATAACGCCTCATTTCTGCAGCTGATTTTTCGGTGTTGAGAAGTACAGTTGTTGGTCTAGGGCTGTGGTCAGCCGCTTAGCTGATTTGTCTTTTTCTAAAGTAATCTCGTCCTGAAGTGGAATATCATTTTTTAAGAATGTGTCGTACTTTATTAGCATCATGTGTTACAATAACGTCATTTACTTATGTATTATTTAGTCGCACAGGTCTATATTAAGAGCGTTTGACAGGTAGTTATCACGACTTCGCCATATTCGTTAAGATATAGATCGCGAAGAGGCAATACGTATAAATGAAGAATTTAACAATTTCCTGTGATGAGTTTATTTATTCTTCTTATATTGCAATAGCCTGCTATAAGAATTCTTTCTGCTATTTACTTTTCCTCTACCAAATTAAGGTTGTATAAGAATGTTGAATAATTGATTGTATAATTAATTGAATAATTGAGTTGTATAAGAATGTTGAATGTTGAATGTTGAATAAAGATAGGTGTGCATTGGACATCTGGGCAATCAAATTGTGAAATGTCTTGAACATATGGACCAGTTCGCCAGTAAAATAGGCTAGAATTACTTTGTTTTCAAGGTTTCTTTGGGATACTGTGCTGCTTAGAATGTTACACTGAAGGTTGTATGCTAAATATGTGCAGTGTCTTTTTTCTGCATTTTATATAGCATATACAAAACGTTTAATGTATACCGTATAAGCTCGTTTCGGAGCCGTACTTCTTTTTAGCGGTCTTTTGAGGCGCTGCTCTTACACGGGACAAAATTATTTGATCAATTTTTTCCTTCTACAGATTCAGGAAACTTGCACGCTTTCCCATAGAACGCGTTTCTCGAGTTTGTTTATTGCGGAGAGCTCCTCTGTTTCAGCCATCGACGTAAGTGCTTGTACTTAACGCCGAAATTGCGGCCGGCTGCTTCTCTTGCAGAGGCTTCCGGCGTATGCGACAACCCTGATCCTAAACGCAATGTCGTACACCATCAAATACTTGCTCTTCATTGCATACTCCAGGCAGTAGACAGAGGTACCGAAGGAGCTGGCTGAGTTGGCTGCGAAAACTAACCGGACAAAGAAAAGATGGCATTGGCGGCTAGCTCGCTGCCATGGAGGAACACGGAGTAGTCTGTCATGACCGCACCCCGGGTTCAAAGGTCAAAGCGCAGCTCTCATCATTTAGGACCGGCGCGCCAAAGTACGCTGCACGCGAAAATTTAAACTGGATTGTTCTCGGTTGGAATTTTTTGCTTCCGAAGTCCAGGCTACCAAGTTAGGGTCGCGGAACATACACAAGTGTGATCCTTACTAGAGATTATACGGTAGCCTACGTGTGCAAGAATATCATGATTATGTGTAATTGAGTATTGAACCATACGTGCCATACACAACTCTTCCTGAGAAATCTTTTAGCATGTCAATAAAAGAAATTAGGTCCTCAGGCCACAATTTGCTCTTAGCCTTCAAGTGGTGGCCTTCTTAGCCTCTAAACAACCTAAAACCGATATATCAGGAAAACACAAGAAAACATAAATGACTTATTGCAAATGCAGGTCAGCCTTCATGCCATGGGCAAATAACCTAACTTGAGATTAGTTAGTTAGAGTTTTCCTGTCCCTAACCTGTCCACCTTAAAAGTGGTGCTGCTGAGCTTTAGAATCTCCTGGTTATTTGTGTCTTGTGCTTGCACTAATGTAAGGAAGGCTTCCTCGCGTCGAAGTTTCAGACATTCGGGTTGTTGAGATGTCGAAAGCGAGTAGTGTGATGTTGCAAATTATGGCATTCTCTCGACGTAAGCGTTACCGGAAAAAATTGTTGGAGCGTGGTACTTCGTAGAAAGGCTGACCTTAAAAAAAGGTTCTGTAGAGATTCAATCCCAACAATGAATACTGCAATGAAGTTCTACAGCTCTTGCATATAATGCAGCTGTATACCGTTTGGTGTTTTTATATACAAGAACTTTGGAGGAGTCGTAAAATGGACATCTTCAAATTACTGTTGGTGCGTGGGATCCCGTAATGGCTTGGGAAATACTATGGTATGGGAGCGCACAAGTAACCTGCCTGGCAGTGTGTCATGTTTAATTTTTTTACCCCACCACAAGAGAGCCACAAACTCCAGTGTGCATGACGACAAACAAAACATAGTGTTGCGTGTAAATCGTTTGCATGTCTGCCAAGAACGGTCGGAACCTCCATCACACCACAGTATTAGCCGCTAGTATGTGCGCCTTACTGTACGGCTACAAAAACACGAACATAAGAGTACTGAAAGGCTGCGACGGTTTCTTAATGCTACAGTGCTCGAATTGAGGATGCGGCCCCTGCTTTGAAGGCACGTGAATCATCAACCTAGTATCATTATTGCAGCAGCCACCAATGTTAAGAATCGCGCTGTTAGCAAGCTTTCCATCGCCGTTTCGCAAAAATGGACCAAAAGACTGAATATGGACCCTGTAACATAAAACTTTTCCAATCTGTTTTTATTGCAATTTCCTGACGTCAAATTTAAGTAACCGCTGACCCAAGCATCGGGCGGTGACCCGCAGTGTTGTCCGAACAGCCCAATTAAACGCTCTCCTCATTTATAAGAGGCCATTTTTGTTTGCTTTCAAATGAATAAAATTTCCTGCATCGAGATGTTGTTCTTATCTGATTGACTGACAAGAAGCTAGGAGCACGCTCAAGTGGAGAGGGCTTCGATGGAGCCGAGCCAGCGCAGTGAAAATAGATAACCGGATGAAGAGAGTAGTGCCGGCGACTGCGATTAGTCTGCTTCGCCTTACTTAGCTTGTGGTGGCGTGCAAGGAAAGGTTAAGAAAACCGCTGAAACAGGTCCTCATGACATGAAAAGAATTTTATTTGAGTCCAGCGGGACTGAGATCTTGGGGAGCCAAATCCGAAGGCTCCCGAAGATCAAGTCGATGGCTCCGCCCACGATGGGACCGGGAGATGAAGTCCCGCCGCAATGTCGTGGGCCCTCTGGACAGCTTGGAGTTCAACGTGGAGATTGCTGCTCTTGAGAGATTCCTACCATTGTTCTTTCGTGATGGGTGGAGAGGCGTTAAGGGCTGGGCATAGCCAAGGCATGTGGTCAAAAGAGCATAAGTTATGACCACATTTGGGGAACAACTGTGAATGGTCAGGATCTATCTGTTAAGGGGCCTAGGAGTGGGATACGAACAGGTTTGCAGGAGTCTGAGCGTGGTAGCCTGAGGTATGTTCAATTTGGGGTGAGGGAGTGGAAATGTCCACCTGCCCAGTCGATAATTCGAAACAATTTCGTGGAAAGTACATAATAGATCTTTGTGGATGTTGGCCTCGTTCCAAGCCTGGCTACCCGCGACAGTGCGGTACGTGAAATCGTGCGCTCTCCGGTGGGCCTGTTCGTTAGGATTACATCCAAGCTGGTTAATTGAGCTATCTAGATGGGCTGGGAACCACGACATGTGGTATCCTCCTTCGATGCTCTCCCTAGTCCTTTGAAGTGCTTTAATCACAGTACTGTTTGCCTGTTCAGATACGAGGGCGGACGAGAAGGATCTAACCACCGTGCGCGAGTCCGAGAAGACGATAGCGGGAACTTTTGAGCTGTGAAAAGCCAGAACGATCGCTGCTTCCTCCGCCACATGGGCAAACTTCGTATAAACAGAGGCTGCATTGACCAGGTGTCCCCCCACGTCTACCACCGAGACAGCGAACTTATCCCCACTGTCATATCTGGCAGCATCGACAAAGAGGGCATCTAGTTTCTGCTGATTGATCTTTTTAAGGATGGACTTGGCTGTCGCGAATCTTCTAACCTTGTTATGCACTGGGTGGATGTTATGCGGGACGGGGTCAACCATGACGCGATTTCTGGTTTCCCGGGTCAAGCTAACTTTGGTCACCGGTTCATGTCTGGGTTGGATTCCGGCTTCTTCTAAAATCTTAATCCCTGGCTTAGTGGATGAAAGTATCATCATTTGAGCCGCTGTGTGAGCTTCTATTAGCTCATCGATGGTGTATGGAGTCCTAGCTCCAGCAGCTTCTCAGTGATTGTGGACTCTGCAAGGCCGAGCACGGGCTTGAGGCCGGTTCTGATTAGGGAATCGAGCTTGGCCTTTTACGCTTTACACCAATTAAGGTAGGGCGCCATGTACATAACACGACTCAGGAAGAATGCCTGACAAGCTCTGAGCAAATTGTCCTCTTTGAGAGCGCGTCTTCGATTTGAGACGCGGGCTACAAGTGTTAGGACACTACTAGCCTGTCCAGTGAGCCTGTTGAGGGCCGTCGAGTTACAGCCCTTGGCATCAATGAGGAGACCTGGAATCTTGACCGAGTCCATCCTCGGTATCGCAGGCCTATTTGTAGCTAGAATTTCTATCGGCAGGGTTTCCAGAGGCGCAAGGTTTCTGACCCCTTGTCTGGACTGGCGGTGTAACAGTAGCTCTGATTTAGCTCGGGGGGAGTTCAAGGCTCGTGTTTGAAAGAAAGTCTTCGGTAGCCTCCAAGGCGCTTTGTAACGAGTGTTCGAGTATGGCTAACGATCCGCCCGGCGCCCAGATTGCGATATCGTCCGCATAAATGGCGTGACCCACGTTCGGGATTTCAGCGAGGCGAGTGGAGAGTTTGTGCATGGCTACATTAAATAATAGTGGGGAAAGGACCAAGCCCTGCGGGGTGCTGCAGGTGCCTAGTTCGTAGAGTCCTCCCGTGACCATGCCTAGTCGGAGGTGTGCCTTGCGATCCGCGAGGAAAGATATGGTGTGATCATGAAACCGCTGGCCCAGGTTGACAGACGAAATCTCCGTCAGGATGTGTTTATGTGTGACCCTGTCGAAGGCCTTGGAGAGATCCAGTGCGAGGATCCCTCTCACGTCGCGAGTAGGGTTATTAAAGATTGCTTTCTTAAGCAAGAACATAGCGTCCTCTGTGGACAACGCCTGTCTAAAGCCGATTAGGTTGTGTCTAAAGAGCTCCTTGTTTTCAGTGATCTTGTTATGTATCGTGTGCTCCACAACCTTGGCAATGCATGATGTAAAGGAAATAGGCCGCAGATTATATATATGTGGGCGATTTCCTGGTGTGAGTATGAGTACTACTTTTGCGGTACGCCAGTCTATGGGGACCTGTCCGCTTTTTCATACCTCATTTATTTTGGCCGTGACTATCTCGATTGTCCTATCGTCTAGGTTCCTGAGGAGCTTGTGATTCCATCAGGTCCCGGGGCTGATCTTCCATTTAGGTTGAAGAGAACGTGTCTGATCTCTGACACGGTGAAAAGTTCGTCTAGATCAGGTAGCGAGAATCCTATGTAGTTCACACGCTCTACTGGGCGATCCGCGTCTTCGGCGAGGGGGAGATAAGTACGTGCTAAGTCGTTGGCTATTCTCTGTCGGTGAGACCGACTGCGGCTTGTTTCTTAATGAGCCTATCCGCTGCAAGGCTAAGGGTGTCCTTAGACTGTTTATCGTTGAGGAGACTTTCTAGTAAGCTCCATTTGCTACCTCTTCGCATACGCCCGTCCGTTTCGGTACACGTCTCATCCCATTGCTGCCTGGCGAGCTGGACCGAATAGGTTTCAATCTCCTTGTTAAGAAGTGCGATTTTCGATCTGACTCTACAATTAAGTTTTTCGGTCTTCCACCTGGTTGAGAGGGCGTGTTAGGCCTCCAGAAGGTGAGCAAGTCTCGAGTTCATTTTAGGAACTTCAAGATTCGTAATGATATCTTTGGTTGCTCCTTTAACCATCATGTTCAGATTCTCTAGTAGATCTGCATACGTTTCGTCTGGCGAGACTGTTTCATTTCTGATTTTTCTAAGAAGGTCCCAGTCCACATACTCATATCTCGTGGGTGGTCTGGGTTTGACACGCAACAGAATTTCAAGTATGTAATGGTCACTGCCTAGCCCCTCCTGCAGGTTGTCCCATGTGCCTTCGATACCTCGGAGGAAGGTGAGATCGGGAGTCGTATCTCGACTGACCGAATTACCGGATCTGGTGGGGAGCCTTGGGTCTGTGACGAGTATTAAACCGAGCTCTGCAGCGTGGAAAGCCGAGTTCGCCCCTTTTGCACTTTTGTAACCATACCCCCATTCCGTATTGGGTGCGTTAAAGTCACCCGCAACAACGAGAGACGTGCTTCTCGCCGCCGTAGACATGGTGCCTAGCAATGTTTTGAAGGCTCTTTTCTTGTCCGATGGTGCGCTGTACACGTTGCGAATGAAAATGTTAGAATTGATTGTTCTGTTGGGTACGATCTCTTATTAACTGGGCCTCGAGGCCCACTTTGTACACGCGGACCTCGTGCTCAGTGAACGAGATGTTCTTCCTGATTAGGGTAGCGATACCTCTGCCGTTTTTTCTCCTGTATGCTACCGTGCGGGGCCCTGAGAGGGAAATGTCAGCTGTACACAGCCTTTCCTGTAACAATATAACTTCTGGCTTGCCCGCAATAGACCTGATAAGCTGTCCCAATGGGCCCTTGCGCCTCTGGAAACTTGCGCAGTTCAACTGCTAGATTTTCAGATTGTTGCTATTCACGTTCGCCATTTTTCCTACTGAGAATGATGAATTAGCCCTTCAGCCCCACTTTCGGGATTCGGGTTTGCCTGAATCTGCACTGTCGGCACCGTAAGCCTGCCTTTGACTTGGACCTTGGGTCTCTCTTGTTGAGTTAATCTCGTCTCCATCCAGGAGAGCATTTCCATCATGCGTCCTAGAGTCTTTTCTATGGCAGCTAGTTTGCCTCTGCTGTTTATTTTGGCAGGAGGATTGGCGGCGGTAGCTATGGCTTCGCTCGGCTCAGCCATCTCACCCTCATCTTCCGTCTCGCTCACCGCTTCTGGGTTGGGAGCTTTACGCTTGTATTTGCCAGCAAGTGGGCCTAGATCTTTAATTTTATCCTCATCGCGGTTCGAGATTTGGCGTCTGATGCTATTTAACGCCTCTTTAAGCGCTGCAAGTTCGCGCCTGAGCTGTTGATTTTCCGCCTCAAGTGATTGGATTCGGGGATCATTCACTTTCTCTGACTGTGCCTCACCACTTGCTCTTTTGGCCGTCGCAGTCTTCTTTCGCGTCGATGGCGCTGTGCCGGAGCCCTTGACTGTCGGCCCACGTGGCGCGCTTCGCGGGCTGGGAGCGAGACCAGGACCGGTATCTCGATCGGGATGCGCTGGTTTTCCCGCCTATCCCTGAGCCGGTTCGTCTCCTGGAGCGAGAGCGCCCCCTCGATTGTGAGCGGGCTCGCAGGGTGGAGCCACCATGCGCTGCCGCAGGTGTCACCGAGCTCTGTGCGTAGGAGATACTGATGTCATCGCCGCGGGCCATCTGTGCTTCTGGCACCATTTTGGTCGCCTTCGACGCCGACGCCTGACGATATATGGGATCTGGTAGCGTTGTTTGCATGTCCTATCCCCAGTGATATGGGGGCCACCGCATGCTTCACATTTGGGTGTGCATCGGTGTTCCTCCTCTTCAAATTCTGAAGACTTCATTTTCCCCCAGCCGCGGCACTTTTTCTTTTCCTCTTCGCTACTGGGGCACACGTCTGCTCGGTGACCCACGTGGCCACACACGTAGCATACATCCACCTGCCATTTGTACAGAAAACATGGAACGAGGGCGGCTCCACACATGACCGTGTTGGGCATTCGCATGCCGTCGAAGAGTATAACAACTACTTGCGGGTTCCTAATTCTTCTGACTTCTAATGCCGTAGGATTTCTTGGGTTCATAATCATCCTCTTAAGGGCTCCTTCGTCAAATGAAGGGTCGATGTTTCTTATTACACCTTTTGCACGCGTCATCAGGGGCAGAAATGTAGGCTGACACCTCAAAGGCGCCGAGTTTAGTATGCATCTTGCTGATTCTTGCATATGCCCTCGCGTTTTGATCGTGAGGGGTAGAGATAGCCAAAATGTTCTGCATCTTGTTTGAGCACACGGTGTCCTCGGCAGTCTGCTGTTCCGTTAAGGCCACCGTCATGGCCAGCGCTTGGGCGAGGAGTATGATATCCGTTTTGGAAACGTCGAGGCCTCCCTTGGGGCGCACGATGATCTTGATTTGGTCCTTGGGTAATTTCGGTAGCCTCGAGGCTGCCGTTACCTGCTTCATGAAGCTTTTTGCCTCTGAGTTGGCCGTGTGGCTGTCAGCCGGCATATTCTTGGTGACACGTTGCCCGCCATATGACGGCGTACTCGTTGGTTGTTTTCGTTTGCAGCCGAGGGCGGTCATCCATCCCGCTTCATCGAGCTCCTCCGGGGCGATTTCCATCCCCTCGACGACTATGGTCGCGGGCATGGTTTCTGCTGGTCTGTTGGTAAGTAGTTCGCTTGGAACACCGGTCGTCCGCGCCAGCGGGGCGTGGGCGGGGGGGGGGGGGGGTGTTAGGCCGACGCCTTCTCGCGCTGCCGCGCCGTAAGTAGGCGTAACCCGATGGGGTTGGCGCTCTCGCGGCGTGGTCAAGAATTCAAGGTGTCACAAAATAGTGAGAAGTCCACCAACCGATAAGAGTCGACTATCTGCGCATTCTTCGGAGCTTTCCGCTTCATAAAAGGTATAATTTCCGTGGGTCGTCTTCGCAAAATCGCCGAAAACCATGGAAAATGGGAGCCGATGTGGGCACGTCCGCACTACTCTGCGCCTTTTTCGATAGCCTCAGCCAAGCATATTTAGCAGAGTGAGGTCCTATGCATGCCGAAAGCACTCGTTATAACGTTAAAATACCACGCAAAAGGGTTTGTTGTGCGGAAATAAACCCATGCTCTCCGGCAGGTGCAAATAGCCACAGCCTGAGCGATCGGCGGGCAGCCATATTTTATTCCTTTCGGAACGGGGCCGTATCCGGCTATCCGGACAAAAAAATCTCTTTTGTTTGACGTAAAAGTCCACCTTTACGGTTTCAAAGTTCTCGCGGTTTTTTGACGTCGCGTGACAGATAGGCCACGTGAGCGCAGCCCGAAAACTTCACCAGTAGCAGAAGGCTAATGGTAAAAAGGCGCCCAATCATAAATAATTATTTTTCTTTTGCTCAGTCTAATCATCCATAATCCGTGTGTGCACGCTACATCAAATGGAGGGTTATCGCCGTTTTTGTGACAGACAGGTGACGTGAGGATTGCCCGAACATTGTTTGGCCAATCGTGGAGGGCTGATTGGAGGATTGGAATAGAAAAGTTTGTAGTAGCTTTACGTTGTAGCGCCAAATATTTGGGATGCGCGGTAAGCGGTGCACCGATTTAGGGAGTTTCGCAGTCGGCATATAGTCGCATATACTTGTTATCAGGATTTTTGTTTTGTTTTTTGCTCTCGTTTCCTACGTGACTATAAATTTTATGTCTGTGTGTACATATATATATATATATATATATATATATATATATATATATATATATATATATATATATATATATATATATATATATATATATATATATATATATGTTACTCTCGAGAAATAAAGAAAGGAACATTAGTTGGAAGTGCGTGCCTGTCTTCACATTTGTCCGTATTTGTCCCTGTGGGCGCTCTAACTGGTAGCAACCGAGAAAACCAACTAGCCCGGTGTGACCCGGTGACGATTAGAATAATTTATTAGCATCCCCTTTGAAACAGGGTGGCGGCAAACATTCATCTAGCCTCCTTGATCTAATCATGTATGCCTATAGGAACCTATTGTTCTAGCATTTTCTATAAATGTTCTTAATATTCTCTATGTTCATAAACACTTCTATATCTACCTTGTACAGTGACCTATGCCTGTAGCGGGTCCGGCCTTTTTTGCGCCAATACTCTAGACGTATCTCGCTTATGTCTTGCGCATCCAAAATTTTGTCGAGTGGTCTCGCCGCCTAGCGAACACTGCTGAATGCCAAAGAGATTAATGCCGAGGTGGTGGTGTGGTTAGGATTGCGCCCCTCGTTTTGTTTTGTATTTTATTGCATTGTATTCTATTGTATCCTTGCATTATATTATATTGTGTTTTTTTAACATTGTATCTCTTAAAATGCAGAAAGCGGATCACTGCTCGCGCTTTAACCAACTTTTCTGAAGAACACTGCCATTTTGTTTTGATGCTCTAACAATACCTTGTAGGGCTATATAATGCGCAGTTCTTATATTCCACTAAAACTATAGAGATTTGCGCTCATTGGGATGCCTATTGTGCGTGCGCCTCTTTCAAGTTTATGGCAACGATTACGAAACTTTACGCACGCCCCTCGCACCTACTATTTCCTCCGAATTTCATTGCGCTTGCTTTATTATTTTCTCATTATAAATTTACACGGAGCAAAACATCATTGCTACAAAGGATTCGGCTCAGCGTTGCTTTCACCCGCCGCTACGCACACCTCATTAGCCAATCGAACAGCCCTGATTGTGAACACTACCATATGCCCGAAACACTGCAACACGTACTGTGCGACTGCCCAGCATATACGCTGGAGCGAAGGACGTTAGACAGTTTCCTAGCCAGCGTTGGTAGACAACTACTGTCGGAGGAACCTATCCTCGGCCCATGGCCTGACACTGCAATTTCAATGCGTGCAAAAAAAGTATTGTTGAAGTTTCTGCAGGACACCAAGCTCGACGAGCGGCTCTAGCGAGACAACTGTCTCATGTACATAAGCACTCACCACTTCTCTTATCATCATCATCCATCCCAATACTTTCACTCCCCTTCCCTCTTCCACAGTGCAAAGTAGCAGACTAGAGCGCACTAGCTCAGGTCGACCTCTCTGTCGTTCCTGTCAATAAATTCTATTCATTCATTCATTATAAATATTCTTTTGACATTCTGAACGGAAATTTAAAGCGGGTGTTTTGAAGCGGACACTCTCCGTTGCATATGGCTCCAGCAACTGTTTCGCTATTAGATAACGTAAGTTGGAATTTCAGCATATGAGGTAACTTAAAAGGTGGAGCGTTGTTGATATGTTTACGTAAAGAATATATAAAAAATGAAAACGCGAGAGCGTTGCCGAACGTGCACCAAATTTCTTGGATTAGTTCATGTTCATTTTATATTTGTGCTGTTCATTTGTGACCTCTATGTATATATATATATATATATATATATATATATATATATATATATATATATATATGTGTGTGTGTGTGTGTGTGTGTGTGTGTGTGTGTGTGTGCATGTATGTGTATGTGTGTGTGTTAGCTATAATTTCAGGATTGCGGGCTCAAAAGCAGCTAAACTTCTTATACTGTGGCGAAGATGAAACTATATATATATATATATATATATATATATATATATATATATATATATATATATATATGTCCGGCGTGATCGACATTCATATATATATATATATATATATATATATGAATGTCGATCACGCCGGACATGGTGTGAGTGAAACTAATAAACCACTTTAGCTAAATCAAGAAAGCACGTCGTCTAGATGGTCTGTGCAAGTTTCTCGAAAGGAAATATAGGGCAACAATTAGACCATAGACGACAGAAGTAAGGCGGTCAATATTATTTCTGTTGGGCGTTCTTATTGCTGCACTCTAATTCCGTTCAAGATTACATAAATCAGTTTTTCATATTCAGAAACCGTAATCACAGCGGGCGTAGGTGAAGAAATTCGCCCCCAAAGGTAGCCTGAATGAGTTTAGGTCGAGAAAAAGGTGAAATAGCATAGTAATAACATCTGGCCCAAGCACAGTTATCTTTAAGAAGAGTAGACACCAAAACGTTGCTCCTGGTAAAGGGTACATCATCATGTAGTAAAGCGTCTAACTAAGGTATTTGCTCTTCTGTTGTCCGCGTTTGTTTTTCGCAGTGTGCCCTTCGTCACAAATATCTACCAACTGGCTCAACCTTGTATATTGGTTTCAGAAGAAATGCCACTTATTATGTGCAAGGGTATTACAAAAGCAAAAAAAAATATATATATTCGAGTAACGCAATCATGATTCCATGCTTTCTTGGCGAACGAAAAAGAAAGGAGAAAGATTAGGAAAAGCAAAAAAAAATTTTTCCCTTATTTTTATTCGCGACTCGGCAAGAAAGCCGCCCCAGATATACTCGATCTAATTTCTTGCGCTACACCATTTCCTAAGAGCCCAGTCTATCTTCCGCGGGCCTTCGAGTGCCTCTGCCTGATCGAGAATCCAGTTTCCCTAACGTGTCTGGAACACTTTAAGTGCTTCTACGTATCGGCAATTAGAGAGTGTGCAGGAGCGACTGGATGGGAGAAGTTTCGCTTGCTGCTTTCTCTGTTGCTTTCATCAACCAAGATTCCACACTACTCGTGGCCTCTCATCCCTGGCTCAACTAAGACCTACGCGCGTCCCTTCCTTGTCAGGCCTTTCTATCAATAATACTCGTTTTATTTTCTTGCAGTCATGCTTGAATGATACGTTGTAAGCATTGTAGGTCATTTTTCATCTGCGTGGATTTCGGAATCCACGTTCAGCAAGACCAGCTGTGTAATTGGCATTTTCGTTGGTTCTGTAGGTGTCTTTCCAGGCTGTTCTACTGTCGCAGATCTATGGAGCTAAGAAGAGGGGAGGATACAGTATTGTGCTGTGGAAATATAATGCCGATAATTTGCTTCATACCGTTAACACTGTCGTTTTTTTTGTTCCCACACGTTAGCCAGAGGGACTATCATCTCGTTAGCATTCGTGCTCTATCTGTTTTAGGCGGTTCCTAAACGAAATAAAAATGGAAAGTTCATAACTTAACAGATATAATGAAATTGCTTGAAAGAGAAGTCAAGGATCTGCTGCACGCCCATATTGACACTTTACTTTTTTTTTTTTTTGGGTGGGGGGGTGGTGGTGCGGTGGGGAATCAGCTCTTTTAGGCAGAAAAAAGGCTTAAATCAAACTTAGGGATATTAAGTTAGTGCTTGCAGTACCGAGCAAAGAACTATTCAGAGGTTCCTTTGTAATTGCACAACATGGCATGGCCGTGAATAGGACCTTTGACTATGAATAAAAGAATTAAAAAACGGAGAATCTTTGAGCTAAGTCTACATAGCTCCTGTATTATATGGAGCTCGATGTGTCCAAAATATTTTGTTACGGGTATTATTTTGTTTAATACTGTTCTTGTGCCATAAGCGCCAGTTCGAGTTATACATTACGTTGCCGCTAATTTCCAAATACGATCTTTAGTTTTAGAATGCGCAGCAAAACCGAGGGAAGCAAAATGAGCCGACGTAGGACGGAACACTGTCTTCTTGTTTCGATTCCTGCGGATTAATTAAAAAAAGGATGAATCAGTTTATATTGAATGACCACAGAAGAGAAAGCAAGTACGAAGTGCGAAATTTGCGGTGTCAATTAACGTGTTATGTTGTACATGAAAGAAAACAGCCCGCAGGCATATGGGGAAATAACTGTAGCATTAGAAGCAAGTGAAACGATACATAAATAAGCTCTAGGGGATTTATTACGCTTACTGGCGACACCTGATGGCGGGTACCGCTTTCTTCCTTTCGCCAGTCAGTCAGTCAGTGGGTCGGTCGGTTGGTCCGTTGGTTAGTTGTGAAGACGAAAAAAAATGGTATCGTCCGCTTGAACGAAGCTTTTTCTCCTTATGTTTAGCGGCAAAATGGCAATTAAAAGTCAACCTGTCGTATTTCTGGCCTGTCACAACTGCTCAGATAAGTTATCTAATTGAGGTGAGATATGCCATTTTGACGCTTTTAAGCACTCAATGTAATAAAACAGAAAGCTAATCGAGACAGAGTGAGAGAAGGAGAAGGACAGGCACGGTAGTCAACAAGTTTAACAATTTGCTTCGGAATACTGGAGGAGGAGAGAGGCGGGACGAACACGAAAAAAAAAAGGAATAAGGGAACTTTGTTAAGTATACTACACAGTAACGATCTCTATCTACAGCTTGAATTTAGCGTCGTCGTGTTGCACTTTATGCTTCTGTGATAACAGCACGAGTTAGAGTTAAACATTACGCAGCTCCTACTTTCCAAATAAAATACGTAATTTTAGAGTACGCAGCGCGACAAAGGAAAGGCAAATGAGCCGACATTAGACACAACACCGCCTTGTTGTTTTTTGTTTCACGTTTTTATTGCTACTCTCTTTTAAATATGCACCAAATAGCTTACCTAGCCGTGTCGCTTACATTACAGCACTGAACCAACGGTTGGTAAATTTCACTACAAATACTTATGCATGATTGAGCTAAGATCTCACTCATAACTATAGAACGATACTAAGGTACGCACACGTGTAGGTTACGAAAACTATATGCAAAACATTCGTATCCGACCGACGGCGTTGCCGACGTCTGAACAATACAGTAGACATGGTTATTTTCTGCTATCCTACCTTAAATTACCCTGAATAAGAGTGCGATATCGCAAAGTGGGCTCACCCCGTCCGCTAAATGATCCGTCAGTTAAACGCAGCTTGACATGCTGCTTCTTGTTGTGATATTCTAGTTGAAATTTTTTATAGCAGTCGAGTGAGTGCATGCTGATATTTAGTTGTGGCTTTATCCATTGAAATTTACGAAAGTTTTCAGACAGGGCCACTTAGCGCTTAGTCTATTGAATGAAAATCAATTTGTCCAAACTGCATGTTTATAAATCTACGAAGGCTAACTTTTACGGCTGTATGAACAGATATGAAAACGGTGCATATGCACCAAGTGAAAACAGCCACAACGCAAGCCAATTCCTGTGATTTCCATTAGGCAGCACAGATCACTTTTCTAACCCCAGCAACGAAAGCACTCGATAGCTACCTTCGTTATGGCACAAGTACTACGTGCATGCATGTAGACCAGGCCGTAAGGAGTGTATTGCAGTTTGGCGTGCACGTTGGACACGTCGGATTATGGACGTTTGCTAGCACATCTCCACACATCCCGCAAAATAGGAGACTGAACATGCTAATGCTCAAATTGCATTACCTAAACTTATCGTTGGTGCCGCGAAACTGAGAACTACACCGATAGAGTAAAGATGCCCATTTGGCTCCCATCAACGTGCTCCCCCATCTATAGAAAAACCAACAAATGCAATGAAAACAAACCAATTGACCTAGTTCTGTGTAAACTTGGTTGCTAAAGCACAGGGCTCTGGCATTGCAGCAGTACCGAAAAAAAATACGGAGAATCAAAATAAAGCGTACGCTGTGGTAGGTCGACTCCAACGGTAAGCAAATGAGCGGAGGAGGATAAGCGCTACCAGGGAATCTGGTACGGTAAGTCACGTCACAGTTACAACTGCCGTCGTGTACGAGCGTTTGCCAGGTTTCCTTTTTTTTATCGTGCTGCGATTCACGTGTTTTTCATTGCAAATTAAAGCAAAAGTGCTTTGGCGTAGCTGAGGCACATCGCCTTTCTACTATATTAATGCACTAAGTTTCTCATCACTTGACCTTATTATGAACTTTTCCACTTGTAAAGCGCTAGTTGTATTTATCGCTTGTGTTGGTTTGCTGAACGATGCAGCATTGCGTATCACGTATCCTAAAGCATCACGAAATAATGAATTGTAATAACTTAACAGTAAATTTTGTTTCACATTCGTGGTTGTTCATAAGTGGCGTGCAGACATTTTTCAAGAGGCTTCAAGGAGCGGATTAGATGAAAGCTTTGGGGTAAGAGTGCGAACGCGGATTCTGGATGTTCATTTAAATTCTTGGTCTCGATAACTGCCACGTACTACGGGTGAGTGGATAACAATCAGACGATGGGAGACAAAAACTTTTTACTGCCTGTGCTTATCCAAGATATTAGAAGGATTAATCCTTATCAACTTGAAATTTAGTGGAACTTCGGACAACAAAGCCAGACAAAGAAGCGCAATTACAATGCGAGTACAGATACTGTATGAAAGTTCCTATTTTACCATTTCTAGTTGGTGTGCAAACAGTGACGGTCTTGTTTAGTGAGTTAACATTTTCAGTTCTACAAGTTTATGCATGTTTAGTTGATAATTGTTTTTTCCGAGTTCATGTTAGCGCCTACATAGATATGTCTTCTTGCTGTTCATCTCACGGTACTCTTCTAATTATTGAAATAAAATTTCACAGTGGTGTAGACGTTAAGATGGGAGAAAATGAGTGAAAGCACCGCTGTGCTGTATTTGCAACCCTTCGCCGGGAATGTTCGCTTGCCGGCGTGCCTACGCTGCTGAGCCTGCACGATGAACTGAAACTAGGCCGCAACTGCAGCATGCTCCCTCGCTGACGCGGCTGATCCTAAGAGTGGACCGAAAGTCTGTGCGCTGTCGTTTCTCTCGCCTTCTGTTTTGAGAGAGATCACGGTCGACACGTGGCCCCTCGGTTCATTCAGTGCATACTTTATCTTCGCTGTATGTATACACACGAGCGGGATTGCGAGACATCCAGTGAGGGACACAGTGCTATGAACTCGTCAGCGTTTTCTTTCCTTTTTTTTCACACTGTACCTCACACTACTGGCGTAAATGTGTACTAGGTGCATACGCTGAATATGGGAAAATATAGTAGCGTATATCAGTGAAGTGCGTGCAGCGGTTTTGCAAGTGACCATCGCATTTTTCTGTACTCTGAGAACCAGGTTCATTAGCAGCGTCGGCACTACGTTCAAATTAGCAAGCACAGGTCTTAGCAGGGCAGCCTTAGAAAAAGTGCCACGAGCAACACTCCTCCCCCTTGCCCTATTCACTGTTATTTTTATTTTGGTTTCATAACGCGTGCGGCTGGAGAATGCATCAGAATATCCTGGCCGGCGACGACCATTTTTCGCCATGCACAAGGAAACATAATTCGGTTGGATGACTGCGGAAACCACATATTCAAAAACTTCTTACATGCTTGATCAAATGATTCTGCCCGAATGAGCCATAACGCGTTTAACTTCGTGTATTCCCGGTGATATTACATTGGAAATACTGACGAAATACCATCGCTTGTTTGCGCAGCGTACCCAATGAAGCACCACTTGTGCTGGAAATGGCAGTGATATTTTAGAACAGATAATCGGGCCAACTGAGCTAAACTGTGCCAAATACTTTTACTCTCTAAAAGGCGCCTCATTAAGTACAAAATATCACGTTTTAATGAAAGGCACAGTTCGAGCAATCAGAAAAGAGCGAGGCCCCACACATTGTAAGTTCACAGCTGTACATGCGTGAACTCGGGGCTTAGAATCGGCCTTGCGGTTGGCCGAGTCCTATATGCTATATTACGAAATCAACACTTTTTCTCAAGTATCCTTAATAATGCTGCTGTCGTGAAAATTTTCTTCTAGAAATAGGAAAAGCAGCGACCGTTTGAACACTCATAAAGTATTTCGCCCTTGCCGCATGCCTTTTGTAACACTTTTGCTTTTACAAAGAAGGGAATATCGCAAAATGAATGTTTCTGAACCAAAAGAGTAAATAGCGCGACGAAGGTCTTTTGGAGTACAAATGGCTCCGCCAAGCTAAGCCGCGAACAGACTGCAGCTCCGACATGCTTGCACGCAATGTCGCTGCCGAATATGTGAGTGAGAAATGGTAAGATTCAGATTGATGTGATAAGCAGACCTAATAACTAGCTTTTATGATGCAAAGTAGTAGATGCTTTCCTGTGTACCCTGACAGGAATGAAACAAGCTAGATGGTCACGCCGAAAGACGGGCGCATGAACAGCATGCTATTTAACGCTGGGGATATTACTTAGGGCAGATGATATTTATGCTTTTTTCATTGCCATTATCGCGAAAGGCTTGCAAAAGATTTTGCCTTTTACCGTCAGTATCATAGATTTATCCCATTAGAGGGAGTCACTGCGAATCGGCAGCTCAACGGCAAGCAATAAATTCCACACTTAACCTTGCTCTACACAAATAAACCAATGCAACTGCTGCCCATAGTTGGCACCTTTAAACACCGAATAAGGGACAGTTGACACTAGTGTAAAGGAAACTGCTTCTTCCAAGGGCTCTAAAAGCGAGGCTACGGTGCTGTAAGAGTGCGTTGAAGGACGATAACTTTTTTTCTGGTAGAACTGGGTGAGGATGAACTAAGTTAAGAAATCGTGCACTGCTGAAAATGTCCAGTGGTTGATGCACAGCAGGTTCTGTTTCCCTCTGGTTGCTTCGGGCCTTCTAGCTCGGCTAGTTGATCCGAAAAGTCTAACAATGCGTATGTTCACATCTGCGGCAACATGTGACATGTTCGCAAGTATGATTCTAAATGGTGCAAGCGTTCGCTCAAACATTCAGGTACCTTGTGAAGAGTGACTGGTAACATTCTACATTATCTATGGTATGTAATGCTTTGTTGCTCTGGGACCATATAACGTAAACCATTCTACTATCTTTTTATTTCAATCTCCTGACGTGAAATTTGCGTAACCGCCGACGCAGGAATCTTGGTGATGACCCGCATAGTTGTCCAAGCAGACCAATCAAACGCTCTCCTCGTTAATAGGAGGTCACTTTTGTTTGCTTTAAAAACGAATAACATTGCCTACACTGAGTGACGAGGAGATAAGAGACGAGTGATAAGAGACGAGGAGCACACTCAAGTGCAGAGGGATTCGATGGGGCCGATCAAATGCACTGAAAATCGATAACCGGCTGAAGAGTGTGGTGCCGGTGTCTTCGATTGGTCTGTTTTCCCTTGCTTAGCTTAGGGCTGCTGGTTGAAAATCGCAGCGGCATGCAACGGCATGCCACTAAGAAGGATCCTCAGCAAAGAAAGGTTGTCTGAGCGACGTCGTAAACATGCCGAAAGTGCTCGAAAACGTTGCACGGCCATGCAGAAAGTTTTAGTGTACGCAAATAAACCAAAGCTCTTCGGCAGTTGCGAGTAGCCAGTGCCTGAACGATCGGCGGCAGCCATCTTTTATTCCTTACGGAACGGGGCAGCCTGCGGCTATTCAGAGAAAAATGCAGTTTTGTTCGGCATATTAATATATCTTTAACGGGTACACTCCCTTTGACGCGGTGAGTTTTTGCCGTTTTGTGACGTCGCGTGACAGGCAGGTGAAGTGGGTGCAGCCCGAAAAATTTTGACCAATAGCCAAGGGATAATGGCGAAAAGGCGCCGAATCGGAAAGAACTATTTTTCTTTTTTTAACTCCAATCATGCATAATCAGAATGTTCACGTCATATCAGCTGGGGAGCTATCGCGGTTTGTGTGACGTCGCGTTGCGGACAGTCGAAGTCGGGGTGCCCCCAAAAAAGTTTTCAACCAATCGCGGAGGGCTCATTGCAGAATTGGAATGGAAAAGTTTGTAATAGCTTTACGTTATTGCGCCCCTGATTGTCATATTCTGGCTCAAGTATCTAAAAGCCGGCAATTTAATCCTTTTTTGCACTCGGGGCCATACAAATGGATTGCCCTCCTTTCCTTGAAGTGCTTGCCTTTTTTAAGCAGATGGTAGAGTTTGAAGGGGCAGTAGAAGTCTATAGGGAATAAAATACGATTTCTTGTTTCATGTGAACATGCTTCCTGATCCACCAGTATCTCAGCTACCCTGTTGTCGCCGTGCTTTGTTTACCATTTATTAACAGCAGTTAACATGATGCCAAAATAGCCAAAAAAGCCATAATATCCTGAATTACATATGATTCGTAAGCATATATCAGGCCACCTTACTGTTCATGAAGTCCCGTAGTGACAGTAACATAGCAGGGAAGAATAGACAGGAAATAAGCTTATAGTTGATTTATGAAACATCATTTCTCGGCGAGCCTTTCAGCATGAACTCCCCGTTTAATAAAATGAAGAAATAATATAGGAGCCTTTTTGCAGGAAATACAACTGTTCTTATTTATTTTGCTCCAAGATTTCAGAGGCAGCGAGAGTGAAAGTGGAATATTAATTTCAAAGAAACGATGCGGCATGAGCAATAAAAAAAGACCAAATTAAGAAAAAAAGAATGCAGAATGAAAAGCAGATAAATGATGTGACATTCTGGCTCAATATGTAGCATGCATTTCTAGTTTTGTGTTCGTACTTCTTTTTAAAATTCTTGAAGGAATCACTGATCGCATTCCATATAATGTTCTCGTCCTGAAAAAAATCTAGATTGCGTATCGTTCATTTCACATTGGACCCACAGCAGGAAACGAGGTTGCTGTCGCTTGGGCATTATCAAAATGCATGGTAGTATTCCAGCCGATTATCTTGCCTTTTATGGTAATATCGTAAAAATAGGTCATATAGAGGGCACTTTTAGAGTGCGTCTTTACTCTTCAGTGCGTGGAATTTCACTAAAACTCAAATATCGTTGAGAGATGAAAGTATTATGCAAACTGCTTCGCTACGAGTCATAAAGCACCATTTGCTTGGGCACATAGCCTAGAAATTCATTTGCCGCTGCTCACTTGCCTCAAAAGAACCTAAAAGAAGCAACGTCCTGCCTGTTCAGGTCGATGGAAAAGTTCAAGAAGTTATTCAGGAATCTGCTTTGATATCTGAGGTTGCAAGAAAAGGGCAACTAAATGAATTTGCTGTAATCGGGACAAAGAAAGCACACAGTCGGGTGAGTTTGGCGGTGAAAAAAACAGAATATCATGAGAAAGTTATATAATTTCAGGTCTTGGCCTGAGTAGAGATGCCACAACGAATAGCTGTACCTTTACCTCCTGCAAAATTACTTGGATCAGCCCACAAATTTCACGAGTGTCAGGAGATCTGAAGATAAATGGTGAATCCTCTTGGAGAAGCTGTCCTTCTGACGTTGTTCTGGTTGGGATAATGCGCCTCTGTTGCGGGGGGATTCTTCTTTTTTCACTTTTGTGCGTGAACAATGTTGAATATTTTGTGCAATCGAATGATCTATAGGCAATCTTGCAGGAATTACGTGATGCAAATGCTATCTGTCAGAATGAAACAAATAAAAACCAAGAATAGAGCTTGATCGAGTCGAGCAAATATTCTACAGCAAAGAAATAAAGTTAATAAATGTCGAAGAAATATCCTCTTTAAATAAAGCGACGACTCCATTAGGTGCAATCAGCTAGAACAACGCGCAGTGCCGAGTGTTTAGTACAGTAAAATATACCAATACCGGGGGGAATTCGAGAGATATTTGAGGCCTTATTAAGGAAACGGAATAGCCACAAGAGAAGTTGCGTAACAAGAGAAGCACCATTTAAAGGTTCAGGCATCGAGCTTGAATATAAGTTGTCCTTTGATGAGAGTTTCTCCAATAACAATAAAACATGAGCAAGTCTTTCTTGATCCAGCGCAAAGTTTTGTTTCCTCAGTGCACAAAGCAATTGCAACCAAATATGATGTCAATAAGCCAGCTGTTAAAAAGAAATAAAAGAACCAAGCCAGGATTTACTACAACTGGACAGCTGTTCGAACGTTGTTATAAAGATTGTTCATTAACATTAGCAAAATATTCACTCGAATGGATTCTCGTTCCTCAATTATCACCAAGAAATTAGCGATGATATGAACTTCTAAGTTGGAATATAGAAATAAAACATAAGTTCGACCTTTATGGAGAGAGAGAGAGAGAAAGAGACAGAAGAAAGGGGTAAGACGGGAAGGTTAACCAGAGGGGAAGATCCGGATGCTACCTTACGCTGTGGAGAGAGGGAAGGGGGAGGAAAAGTAATAAAAAGTAGAGATAAAGAAAGAAAGGAGCATAGACATACAATCACAATCGGTCACTGTCGCCGCATACTGTCACCGCACAGCACAGTAGCACTTGCAGCACTATAAACCTCTGTTCAGGCTATAGCCGCTTGTCCAGTTCTGTTGCCTTTAAAAATTGAAACAGTGCCCTCGTCGCCATCCGCTGCGATGGCTTGTGATGGCGGCATTTTAAAATAAGTTCCTCTGTTAGTGGTCTTCGGTCAAAGTGCGCTATCGTGATTGCGAGCGATCGTCTCTGTAAATTGTAGCCAGGACAGTCACCGGAAAGGTGTCGAAGAGTCTCCTCGTTACCACAATCATCACACGAGGCGTCATCAGCCCATCCGATTCGGAAAGGAAAAGACTTAGGGAAGGCCACCCCTAGCCATATTCGACAAAGCAGTGTAGCTTCGCGACGGCAGAGTCCAGCTGGAATGCAAAGGCGTAGAGAGGAGTGTAGGTTGTGCAGCCGGTTGTTTTGAAAACTGCCTGCGTTCCACAAAGAGAACGTGATATCACGGCTGAGCATTCGAAGTTTTCTAGCAGCATCTGTCCTTCATAATGGTATCGGCTCTTCTTCGTCGCCTTGAAGAGCCGACTGAGCAGCGTTATTGGCGCGTTCGTTCCCTATGACGCCGCAATGACTTGGAAGCCACTCAACTCTCACGTGGTGTCCTTTCTCAGCCAAGGTATGGATTGTTTCTCTAATCTCGAATGCCAGTTGTTCGTGTGGTCCACGCCGCAGGGCTGATAGCAGAGACTGCAGTGCTCCCTTCGAGTCACTGAATATTGACCATCTTCGATGTTTTTCTTGGCTGACGAGACTAAGTGCAGTGCGAAGAGCTGCAAGTTCCGCAGCCATCGGTGTCGTCGAGTGACATGTCTTGAAACTGATGGTAGTGGCTTTCGCTGGGAAAAACAAGGCTCCAGAGGAACACTGGAGAGTTGACGATTCATCAGTATAAATATGTACGTGGTCGGCGTACCTCTCGTGCAAAAGGAGCAGAGTTAGTTGTTTCAAAGCAGGTGATGACAGCTCAGATTTTTTCCTGATTCCTGGTACGGTGAGGTGCACTGCAGGTCGAGCCAAACACCATGGAGGAATCGATTGCTTAGTTGTGGGGGTGAAGCCTGATGGAAGGCAGGTGTAATAATCCGAAATCGTAGTACAAAATGACGCCTGCGACCTTTTTTATGGTAGTGTTGCCAGATGGCAGGAAAGGGCACTGGCAAAGTGCCTAATATTCACTCTCAACACTTCCACCACAATGTGTGTATGGGTTGGTCCCGGGAGATCGCAATAGTCGCTACTGCGATGTGCATTTTGGCAAACCAAGACAAACCCTGATAGCCCGAGCTAGAATAGCTTGTAGAGCATGACGATTGGTCAGGTAAGTGTTGGTCAGTATGGGCAAACTGTATCTCAAGAAGCCCAGAAAAAGAGCCCTGTATAAATCCAACATTGAATGCACTGACATTCCCCTAGTCTTTCGGTCCAGAAACTTGAAAAGCTGGGAGATTGGTGTCAGACGCAGTTTCAAGTAGGTCACGTGCGGGCTCCATGAGAAATCTCTATCAATGTTTATGCCAAAAAATCTGTGAGTCTTCTCATAAATTATCTGGCCATTCATTGAAATGGCGTAGGGTGTCATTGGTTTGCGAGTGAATGCGATCAGTGCACATTTGTCTGACGAAATTTCAAGACCTTGGTTGTGGAGCAGCTTTTTGAAGTCTTGCACGTATCTGAGGACGTGTCACACCTGAAGTTCACATACATATGTCGTCTGCGTACATTTATTTCTTGATTGCTGCTGGCAGATGATCAACGAGACCAGTGAGTGTGAGGTTGAATAGGGCAGGGCTTAGTACACTGCCTTGAGGAACAGCTCGGTAGGTGTAGTGTCGGGTGGTTTGACCATCGCCGGTACACACAAAGAAGGATCTCATAAAAAGGTAATGATAAATCCATTGGAAACTCGACCACCTAGGCCAACCATCTCAAGTGCATCGACGATAGCCTCGTAAGATACGTTATCGTGTGCCCCCTTGACATCCAGAACAAAGCTGCACATAATCTTTTGCATGACTTTTGATGCTGGATGTACGTAGCGAGATCAGCAACGCTGTCCACTGATGAGCGATCTCGACAAAAACCAGCCATGCACTTTGGCAACATGTTCTAGTGTTCCAGGTACCACTACAAGCGGGCAAGGATAATCTTTTCCGTTGTCTTTCCCACACAGCTGGCCAGCGCTCTTGGGTGGTATGAGGTGAGTTCAAGTGGGGACTTGCCTTGCTTCAGGAGAGGGACCGAGCGTCTTCTCTTCCATTCTTCGGGAACCATGCCATCTTGCCAAGATACGTTGTATAGATGTAACAGTTCTCTCCATGCGCCTTCACTCATGTTGTTCAAGGCGCGGTAGGACATTCTATCTGGCCCCGGGGATGAAGAACGCCTGCATAAAGCAAGAGCCGTTTCTACTTCCTGCATTGTGAAAGGAAGATCCATGCGGAAGTCGCGTGAAACAGGGATGTTACTGGGGGCTGGATAGCCTGGACCGGTTGCTTGGCCAGCGACCCTTGCAGAAAAGTCTTCTGCAACTTCAGCATCCAGTCACCTCTGGAAGAGCACCAGCGCTTTGAATGGGAAGCGTTGTTCAGGGAGGGAACGCAGACCACGTATTGTTCTCCAGATGTGGGAAAGTGGCTTTTGGAGGTCTAGTGACTGGCAAAACATTGTCCAACGTCGAGATGCCAATCTAACCATGTGACGTTGAATTTTCTTTTGTAGTCGTCTGGCTGTCCTAAGGTCTTCGATGGTCTTTGCACGCCGGTAACCCCGCTCCGCACGATGACGGAGTGCACAAAGTCGCTCCAACTCTATATCCAATTCCGTGTGCTTCAACGAAACCGTCACCATGCGCGTGGCGTCTGGCATTGCAGAGTTGTTTCCTCTAATACAGAGGACAAGCCCTCTCGACAAGCATTTTTCATGGCAGAAGTAAAATTAGTCCAGTCAATTAATCGAATGGTGTTCCGTGGGAAGGACCTGGACATTCCTTTGATGACAAGGTACGTGGGAATGTGATCACTCCAGTGTGTCTCAATATCCGAAAACCATTTAGCACATCTTGTGAAAGAGCTGGAGACGAAAGCTAGGTCGAGACAGCTGTCATATTTCACGCCTCGTATAAACGTTGGGCTGCAGTCATTCAGGAGTGAAATGCCGTGGTTGCAGGCAAAGTTTTCAAGTCTTTGCCCGCTTGCATTTGTCCTTGTGCTTCCCCATGCCATATGGCGCGCATTAACATCTTCGATGATGACATATGGATCAGGGCACGCCGACAAGATGTTCGTTAATCTGTTGGGATCAAAATTACTTGAAGGCGATATATAAACGCCTGCAAGTGTAAACATGAGTTAGTCCCTTTTTAAGTGTTAGGCAATGATATTGATTGTAATCATAAGGCGGAATCGGCTGGCGAACATATAGGCCAGTTCTCGACAAATAAAAACGATGACTTTGCTGCATGCATCAGTTGCTGCGGATATAACAGCTTCGTACCCCGATAATCTGACTGGTCTTGACACGTTAGGCTTACATATGCCAATGATTGAGAACAAATTAGTATATATCTACTGACGAAAATCTAAAAGGCGTGATTTTAGTGCTCTTGCATTCCACTGGATGATTGACGCTGCCTTGACTTCTCAATACGATGGGCGATGGTTGGCCATGTATCTATTCGAGAGACTCAAGCACTGGGCTTAAGGCGTGCAGTACTTTCAGTGCACTTCGAGCAGACGTTGTTCCAAGGTTCGACATATCACTCGAATGGCATCTATGAGGGGACGCAGCATTGAAATGACTTGACGATCTGCTTTGGGCGTGTCATCAGCGGCAGGAGTAGGCTCCCGAGCGGACTTGACAATCTGTGGTTCCGTGGGAAGTTGCTGGCTTGGAAGCGCAGGTCATTCTATCTGAGAAAGATTCCTTTCAGCGGAGTTTCTTGTGCTGTTCAGCCCCTCTTTGGCCTAATTGGAGAATGTGAATGCTACAATGGAAGGGCCCCTCTCTTTTCGTGTCTGCCTTTTTTGAGGAAGTTTGGTGACGCCGACGCCGACGCTGGATAGTTTCAGCAGCCTCCCTGTATGTCGAATTGTCCCGAACCATTTGCTTGAGAACCGCGACCTCTTTCTTGGTGCGAGGGCAGTCCCTACATGAGGCAGCTTGGCAACCATTACAGTTGCCGCACTTGAGAAGAGTAGCCCGGCAAGTGTCCTCCGCGTGAGGTTCAGCACACCGGAGACACAGTAACGAGTTTGGACAGACCCTCTTGACAGACCCTCCTCTCTTCCTCGTGAAGGACGGCCAGAGAACACAGATAGAAGAGTTCTGCCAAGACACTTGGTCGTCGTCCCCGAGCTTTATTGAGAGCATGTATTGGCCTTACCACGTGAAAAGGGCTTTATGCAATGTTAGTGATCAGGTACTTTAATGTTTGCACCAACAGCATATAGATTATAAATTTCACACACTTTCTACAACAGTATGGCATCGCGATAATCTGGAGAAAAACATATGAAACTTTCGCCAGAAGGGTGAAGCAAATACAGCAATAGTGAGATTAAGAGTAGCACTCGAACTCCTCGGATGGTTTTCTAGCCATAGGCGCGTGCGACATGTAGGAGCGACGCAGCACTCAAGGAAACTGATGCTGAGCAGAGCAAACAGTGCCCTGGCAGCTAGCAAGCGTCTCAAAACGTCAGTGCGATGCAGAGCGAGGCGTCACACCTCGATGGTGCACGAAATGAGGTCGGCGGGTGTCAGTCATCGTTATTCAGGACCAAGATAAATATTATTTGAGGTTAGCTTGACGTTTACTGTGCACGCCGCTCAAACCGATGCACACATACAGTAGCTTCGTCGTTTTTGTAGCCCAATGCACTCCATGTCTCTACAGAGACTTAACGCGCGCGACCAGCGCATGCGCCGCGATAGTTGTAACGCACCATGACGGCAGCACACGCGTCAACGGCGATGGCGCGAACGCGCCTTATATGTTCGATTAATTGATATCGCAATAAAAATGATGTCATCTTGTGGCATCAACAGCAGCCACCTCAGTTGCTTGCACTGAGCAGAACTTCACAGCAAAGATCTGTGTAGTGGTTCCTCTGTATAGTGGTTCTATCTGTAAAGATAGATTCCAGGTATAAGTGCGCGCCTCAGCATCACTGAATAGAGAACACTTGGACAACGAAATGACGCGAAAGAAAATCCAAGTATATGTGCCCCCCCCCCCCCCAATTTTTCGCAACAACTTCATATAGTACTCATGTAAATGGAAACTGGTTTTTCACGCACCGAAAAAGAAACCATGTTCAATGCTATTCGAGAGAAGCAGCAATAGTTCGCGGAACATTATCGACTTGAAGCATTTGATAAATTTCGCTTCGAAGAAATAAAGGAAAATATTTGATACTTTTATAGCTCTCTCATCTTTGTTTGTACGTCACTTCCGTCCTCACCGACACGTCGTTCCGAAAAAAAGAACAGAAAAAGATAAAATAGAATATGGCAATAAGAAAGCGGCAAGACAGCCCAACTTTATCGCGGGCCTATAATCCAACGTTATGCCTAAAAATGTCGAAAACATCAAGAAGGACATCACTCGCAGACCTCGACAAAGGGCAGCGCTTTCCATCAGAGTTTGCAGGAATGCCTTGTTTTTATGTTGCATGCACGAATTGCTACTCTGCCGCAGAACATGGACACTTGTGCAACTGAAGAAGCATTCTGTAATACTTCTTTTAAATGCCTAAGCGTTTCTACGCATACCCAACCAGGAAACCCGTCTGTCGCGTCAGTCACGTAACACGAATCGCTACAAAGAAATTAATGTATAAAACAATATAAACTTGAAAGGAAAACGCCTGCGCTGATGAGTTTCGAACCTAAGACCCCAAAATGAGAAGCCGAATGTCTTAACCACTGGGCTTGCAGGAAGTGCATATATCTAAGCCTATGTGTTGTACCGGCGGTACAAAAGAAATATCAAAGGTGAACAGTTCTATGAAGGCTTTGCGGAAAGATTTGGTGGTGGTGAAATAAAAGCCATTTCCACATCTAGAGCCGACTTGGGCCAGTTTAGATATCAGGAAAATGTCGATAAGTACATGTAGTGCCAAACACGCCCCATCCCCAATGTGTTTCGGCGGGCGCGGCATGTGCCTTGCGTTGGAGCGTTCCTTAAACAACTGAAATGCTACTGATCTCTAAGGGCTCATGCATTTTGCGCCGCACAACACAGACAGATAAGCACTGAATGAGCCGATAAGCATAATCAGGAGTGAAGAGAGGCTATATGGGTCTCATCACGGTTGATAATGGTTCGATGCGGATGGATAAGGTGCTAAAGTGCGATAACGGCATATAATTGTGGGATCGGTTCTGATCAGGTTAATAAGCACACATAAGTTTTGAAAATTGACGAATCAAGTTCGATAAAGCTGATAAGAACCAAAAAGAGGGTATGAGGGTAGGATAACGTCCGATAAGGTTGATAACGACCGATAAGGGTTGGTACGAGTTTATACTGGTCGGATCAAGTTTTGTAACATTGATAATGACACCGGGCTGCGTGGAGATGAGCAAGTGACGCAATGATTACGCATACTTAGACGACTACCAAAATAGTTTCTGCTTGACTTTTTTTAGATAATAGCTCACTGAGCCATGAAACAATCGGAGTAAGTATGAATGGTTCTGTACGCAGTGGGTCGCACTTAAACAATGAAGAAGGCATACGGACTGTAAGTTAGGTAGAGGCAGTGAAAAGATAGGTTGAAAGTCTTTTCGATGAAACTCAGCCACACAACTCTTACGTAATGCCTCACAAACTAATCTCCTTGCTTGCTCTATCACTCTATCTGGATATGTTTACCTTAAGTATGCGGCCTAATCACCTTGTTGAAAGCAAATGAAGGAAATTACCACCATATCAGCTGTCTATTTCTGATTTAATTTCCTGTTGATTAATGTTGCTCAAGCGCTAGAATCCTAAAACCGGCGAGATTGTCGTAACCGCTGCGTCGCCATTTCTTGAAGTTGAAGTTGAAGTTGAAGTTGAAGTTTATTCATATGAAAAAACATAGGTACATAAATGTAATATACAGACGAGGGTCCCAAAGTAATCATACTGAAAACGGGACCCTCGGTTAGTAACTACAACAGAATTGTAACATAGTTGGCAGCGTAACAGTGGATAGTATAATAATAAATTAGTTGCAAGAAAAGCAAATGATAACGAAAAAAAAAAGAAGAAAGAAGAAAGAAAAAACCAAACAAACTATGCTCTAATCGATATAGTGTAACAGTAATAACAACGGGAGTGACAAAATTTATACAATTGTTAAAGGCAAAAAGCAAAAAAAAGAAGTACGAACAAAGAGAACGAAAAAATGTGGCGCAATGTGAACACTGCAAAAAAAGGAAAAAAAAAAAGAGTGGGTGATACTTATCAGCTAGCTGACTATGAAAACAGATATTTATTAGGAAAAATTATCAGAGGTTAGCAAAAAATCCTTTAGCGAAGCTTTGAAACGTTGAAATGTAGGTAGTATTTTAAGCGAAGCAGGCAAACGATTCCAAAGTGTAATAGTAGCGAATGTAGATGTTTTTTTACCATAGTTAGTACGAACTGATGGTAACAGAAAATTATAATTAGAAGCGAACCTAGTAGGGTTTGTATTTCTAAGGGAGCTGCTTTGAATATATTGAAAGGTCAGCTGGGAATCAAGCAATTTATAAAACATTATTGCTAAATTGTAGTTGAATAATCTTTTTATACATAAAATTTTGTACTGCTCAAGCAGGCCGATGGCATTAGAGCGCGGTGAACTGTGGGTGATGATACGTATTGCTCGATTTTGTATATGCTGAACTGAAGACAGATGACATAGATATGTATTACCCCAAACGATTAATCCGTAGTTAATGTGTGAATGAATGAATGCAAAGTAGAGTGCAAGCAAAGCAGAAGGAGAAAAATAGTGTCGTGCCTTGATAAGTGCACGGATACCAAAAGCGCACTTCAGCTTGACGTGATTGATGTGCAGGTGAAACTTCAGATTGCTGTCTAGGATAACCCCTAGAAATGAAACGGAGTCGCTAATGGGAATAGAATGATTGCCTAAGGTTAATGAAGGAGGAATAATTAGTGATTTTTGGTGCGAATGAAATACTAAAAATTTCGTTTTAGATGGATTAATGACTAGATCGTTGTCATTACACCAATTCATTAGGTGGTCAAGAGTTTTATTTAGTTTGATTTCTAGAGAAGAGACACACTTATCAGCTATAGATATAGTTGTATCGTCAGCATATAGAACGTAATGACTTAAGTCAGTGACGTCTGGCATATCATTAATATAAAGAGAAAAAAGCAAAGGCCCCAGTATTGAGCCTTGTGGTACCCCTTGGTTAAGTTTTTTAGAACTGGAAAAAGTTTCACACGCATAAACAATAAATTCCCTATCAGACAAATAACTTTTTAAGAAGGCCAGGGCAGGGCCAGTTATGCCATATGCTTCCAGTTTACGAAATAAAATTATGTGATTAATAGTATCAAATGCCTTAGTAAGGTCTAAGAAAACTGAACCAATGAATTCATTATTGTCAAGACTATTCTTAATAAAATCAGTTAAGCAAAGTAGAGCTAAGTTGGTGGAGCTTCCAGACCGAAAACCGAACTGGCAGGATTTAATTATATGGAATTTATCCAAGTACTTGCTTAATCTCATCAAAAATAATTTTTCAATTATTTTACTTAGGGAAGAAAGAATCGAGATAGGACGGTAATTTGAAATTAATTCTTTACTACCTTTTTTAAAAACTGGGATAACCTTCGCACGCTTTAGCAATGGCGGAAATACACCAGATTTAAAGATCAGGTTAATTACTACACTCAAGGGTTCACATATGGCACCAGCGACTAGCTTTAGGTGGCGCACTGCAATACCATCTAATCCTGGACTTGTGTTACGAAGATTACGTATAATAGAAAGCACTTCATGCGGCGTGACAGGATGAAGGAAAAATGAATGGCGCATGCGTTCTATTTTAGGCTGAAAAGTTGTTAGTTTGTTTCCCTCGGGCAAGGCGAAATGATCAGAAAAAGCGTTTGCTATCTGAGAAGGCTGACAAAAAGTAAGATTGTCGCGTACAATTTTGGAGATAAACTTAGGCGATTCATTGTTGAAAAAGTCATTCAGCAACTGCCATTGTTTTTTAGGGTTGTTTTTATTCTGCAAGAATGCTGTTTCATAGTAAAGCCTTTTGGCTTCTCTGAGAGTCCTGTTAAGAACGTTGCAGTATATTTTGTACCGATTTCTCAGAGAACAGTTAAATGGTTGTCTTTTAGTCTTCCTATACAAATTATCTTTTTTGCGCAAACTCTTCAGCAGACCATCAGACATCCAGGGATTATTGGGGCGTTTAAATCTATTTTTACAGCGCACAGTTCGAGAGCAAGTACTGATAGCTTTAGTGAATAAATTGCAGAAGAAATTAAGAGCTTCTATAGGGTCTTCAATAAAATTCATATCTGACCAGTCCGTGGAACTAATGGTAGAAATTAATTTATCTGTGTCAAGTACTGTAGCGAAGTAAGAGGTGGCAATGTTGGCTAAACGTGTTTCGAAGATTGCAAAAACCGGAAAGTGATCAGTGAGGTCAGTGTTGACAACGCCCGCCGAAATGGGTACGTCTAGGTTTGTTAAAACATGATCAATTAGTGAATGAGAACCCTCACCAACGCATCTTGTAGGTGATGTAATGAGGGATTCAAGGCCGTAGCCACTGAAGCAGTCAGTGTAGGCTGTATACAAGCTAGAATTAACATCCAGCAAGTTGATGTTTATATCTCCCACAATCATTACACTCTTATTTTCTGATAGTAGTTTGTTAAGTGCGTTATCAAGAGCATAGATGAAATCTGAAACGTTAGAACCTGGTGACCTATAAACACAACCGAGAACAAACCTTTTAGTGCTACATGCCTCGATGGGCTCGTTAGTTTCCACCCATACCGTTTCGCAGCAATTGACGTGAAAGTTTAAATCATTTCGGCGAGTGTAGCTGATGCGCGGAGAAACAAAGATGGCAGCCCCACCATGCCTACTGTTTAAACGGTGACAGTATTCAGGACTATAAGACTGAAACCCATACATGTTACCATCATCGCTAGAAAGCCACGTTTCGGAAACACAAATGAAAGAGAAATTATGATCAAGCGAAGATAGAAAATTATTTATCCCCTCGTGATTCTTTCGTAGACTGCGTGCGTTAAAATGAATCAGTGAAGGATTAGTGTGACAAAGTAAAGAACGAAGTTCACGAGAATACGTAAGGGACATAGCGATTAAAAAGTGACCAGGCACGTGTAATGAGCACAATAGGCACTCTTACGTGAATATGCGCAGATCCGACTCGGCGGAAATACGGAACACCCTGCTATCACTAGCTTTCCGAGCTTTGATCTGGCTGTTTTCAGTCCAGAGGTACTGCCACTTTTTTGCCTTTTTCAGGGCAAGTGCTTTGGCAAACAGCATTTTATTACTGATTGTCAAATGGTCGTTCACGTAAACAGCCGTGTCGTTTGTGCCAGAAAACCCAAGGTGGCTCACACGGAGCCGCGCCTTGCGGGCTCTCTTTACAAATTCATTTTTCTTGTCTCTCGAAACAAAGCGAGCAATCAAATGTTGATCGGATGATTTGGACGGAACACGATGAACTGTCTCAATGTCAGTTTCAGATACAGGACACTCGATGACGTCGCCCACACGCTTCAGAATGGCTCGGCAGTCCTCCCCCTTTTTTAGAGGAATTCCTTTAACTTCAATGTTGTTGAGCCTAGAATATTGCTCCAAATCAGCCACCCGTTTCACAAGCATTTCATTTTGGGCCAATAAGGACTTGTTCGAAGTCATCAATTCATCCTGCTTGGCTCTGAACTCATCAAACAAGTTGCTCATAAAGTCAATGCTTTCGCGAAGCGAGGCATTTTCAGACAGACCAAAGTCGTTCAATTTCAGTTTGATCTTAGAGCCCATTTCTAACATAAGGGATTCCATCTTATTGTTGAAATGTTGTTCCAGATGTTCAATTTTTTTGGCAAGTTCTTGACACGTAGGCATGACGTAACAAACGTGTGGGCAAGCAAAAAAAAATATTCAAGAAAATAAATGTGACAAGAAAATGGCAGCAGTTGCGGCTAAACAAAGTTGAAGCAGCTAAAACAAAGATGCAAACAACCAACCTGAAAGTACAAGCGCAGAGTTTAGGCGTTGCACTATTGCCGCAACTGCCACTGCCAAATGATCCGAGACGCTGCTGAAGCTTCCTTATATGCCCTTGGAGGTAGATCGCAGCTGTAGTCCACGCAGCCGCAGCTGTCACCGTCGATGAACTTGCAGCACGTGCTCAGTCCAAACAAGCTCGCCTGCCGCGTCCAGAAATCAGCACTGGAAAACTTTTACATCTTTTACATCTTATCTTCCACTTCTGAATATGTTTACTCAAGGTACTTGATTTGCCCAATAAAAACTTACTGATATGAATTTACTCCTTTCTCCAAAGGAAGAAAGTTTTCTTTTACACGCAAAAAGAAAAAGTTTAACGTTATGCCGAAGAAGTCCATCGGAAGCGCTGCTCTACCGGATCCTAACAGCACAAGCGCATCTAATTAGATTCATGAAAATCTGAGAAGCTTACATTTCGTTTGCTCGATGAACCTTCGGGCATATAGTATTCCTGTTATGTTTCTGAGTATTTAACGAAAGTACACATGTTGTGCCCGCCGCAATAGAGGTTGTGGAGTGTGGAGCGCAACGGCTGAAATGAACAAGGAGACAACACCTCCCTTATTCTCTTCTGTTTCTCTGTTTCAAGCGAATGCTTCAAATACATGAACGGGGTATTTATGATACAGGGTATTTTTTGTCGGCTATTGGATCTTCCTTTCTTTTTCAGCCCTTCCGGCTTCTCAAGTTCTAAGCTGTTGTAACGCCTTCCAAACAACAACGTCGATTTCTTGCATATTCCATGGAAACATGAATAGAGGAATGCCCCAGAACACAGAGAGAGAGAGAGAGAGGCAGGCAGGCAGGCAGGCAGGCAGGCAGGCAGGCAGGCAGGCAGGCAGGCAGGCAGGCAGGCAGGCAGGCAGGCAAACTAGACGAGAGTTTCTGGTTTGCCACCTTCCAGGGTGTTGGGGGGAATGGGGAAAAGAACGCAAAAGAAAGAAATGAGATCAGGAAGGCGTTTGAGTTAGAGTCGTTTACACAGGTAGCTGCATCAAGAACAATAAACAAACAAAAAAAGAACCAGAAACACAAAAACACAGCAACGATGTTAACCCTAGAGTCAGAATGTCTGGCAGACGACCGCGTTTACTACAAAAAGAAAGAAAATACAGAAGGAAGAAAAAGACAGCACAGGCAACTATACAGTGTGCCATTCAATGGCTATATTTTCCTGAAAGAGCTAGTAAAGGTTCCGAAGTCGCACATAATACCTACACTAAAAGCTTCACGTGTAATCTTCAGGCTTTAAGGAATACTCCAAGCATGCATTTCCAACACGACCGACGAATTCTCGTGGGATGAGTTCTGGTATTTTGACAAAGAAATGGAAGCATCTCGATCCTGCGTGCGCAACCTAAGGTGCCGCACCACATATACTAGATATCGTCCGACTGACAAAGCAGCCAACGACATCTCGGTATCATTCGTAGGGTCTACCAAACAGAACTGACTTTCTCAGCAGGCCACGGGCACTTTTTCAAGAACTTTTTTCGCCAACTTTATCCCTCGTTTGGAAATCCCGGCGTACGTCTTCAAAACAAGCTTGCATTGTTTTTAAAACGCAGGAATTGTATTCTTTTTAACGGTATCTTGCACTATCCCTGCCTGTGTGGGTACAAAAAATCCCAGCTACTGAAGACTTTTGCCTTCACTCGGAACATGTTTTTTAAGCGCTTCGCTGCTGCCGCGGGTAAGCGGGCTGGTTTCCGTGTCAGTGAATATCATTCTACGGGCCACCAGATTGAAAAAGAAAGAGCAAAGTAAAATGAAACTATTTGAGAGAAAATCTTCACCGAGTGCGCTACGCCTACACAGCCCTCCGCCTTCCCCTCCCATTTTTTCGTTACATTTGTTCATAACTTCGTATGCGCTATGTCTGCACACAAACAAACACAAAAAAAAAATGAATTGCTGCAAACTGTAGATTGGAGACAACCCATACAGTTTTTTTCGACAATAAACAAAAAAAGCTTAGGAGCTCAGTCCGCATTTCTTTTTTCGTATACTGTAAGGTAGAAAAAAATAATTTCTTGTAGCACTTCCTGCTCTAGGAGAAACATTCTTCTTTACGGGGGTTTGTATCTTTATTTCTGGAAGAGAAAAGCAAATACATTGGAGACTTCTGCCCTGTTCACACACGTAGATTTGAAAGTCTAATAAATGGCCTGAACCACATCTTCACTGAGTGCGTGCTGAGGTAAGGACGCATACCTGCCATGTCATACTCCTTAAACTCAGGCTGCAGACTTAAAAAAAATAGAGAGATAACTTTTGACGTCCAGTTGTGGCTTTGCGAATATTTCTATTGCGCGTAGTGCGCCGCCTATAGAGGCGCCACCGATGGCGACCTACCTGACAATTTCGAAAGTGTGCTTGGGATGCAGTAGCAGATGACAACGCTTTGTAGCAGGGACGGCTGAAGTTCGTGGCTGTGATCTCCCATTATTTCAAATGCCAGACTGCTACTTCATTGGTGACAGCTGGAGGAAAGGCAAGAGTCAATATGAGAGCAGGGGCGTTATAAAGTAAAAGTATTCCCACTTTTTCCATTCCAATTCTGCAATCAGCCCTTCGCAATTGGTCAAAAAGTTGTTTGGACAACCCCCACTCCACATGTCTGTCACGCGACGTCACGAAAACCGCGATAGCTCCCTACCTGATATGACGTGTACACAAAGATTATGCTTGATTTGACCGAACAAAGGAAAAATAATTATTTCTGATTCAACGCCTTTTTACCATTAGCCCTCCGAAAGTTTTCTGGCTGCACCCACTTCACCTGCCTGTCACGCTACGTGACAAAACCGCAAGAACTCACCGCGTAAAAGTGAGGAGTGAGCCTTAAAGATGCATTAATATGCCGAACCAAATTGAATTTTCTTCTGAATAGCCGCAGGCTGCCCCGTTCAGAAAGGAATAAACATGGCTGCCGCCGATCGCTCAGTCATTGGCTACTAGCCCTTGCCAGAGAGCATGGGTTTATTTGCTTGTAATAAAACTTTTTGCATGGCCGTGTAACGTTTTCGAGCACTTTCGGCACTTTTATGAACTCATTCTACCAACTCTTCTTTGCTGAGGATCCGTCTTAGCGTCATTCCTAAGCTTCCGTTGCATGCCGCCGCGATTGTCGACGGACCACCGTAAGCTAAGTAAGGAAAAGCGCACCAATCACAGACGCCGGCGCCACCGTTTTCATCCGGTCATCGATTTTCAGTGCTCCATCGAATCCCTCTCCACTTGAGCGTGCTCCTCACCTCTTGTGAGCCAATTAGATAAGACAAGCCGCTTAGTGGAGGCAATGTTATTCGTTTTTGAAGCAAACAAAAGTGACCTCCTATGAACGAGGAGGGCGTTTGATGGGTCTGTTCAGACAGCCCTGCGGTTGACCACCCGATGCTTGCGTCGGTGATTTCAGGACATTGGAATAAAAACATATTGGAATAGTTTTACGTTATAGGGCCCCAGATATGTACAAGATTTTACGTGCCAAATGTGTCCCGCAGGCAAGCGCAACGAAGGCCAGGTATATGAAGTGGAGCTCGTGTTAAGTAGTCGGTTCATTTTGTTTACTTATGCAATGCCTCGATCGTTTTCTTTAATTTTGTGTACCCATAATATGCACAGGAGAATAAAATTGCCAGTTAGCCCGGCACCATCATTGCGATTCCGCTGCGTATGTGGACAACCTGCCCTTCTCAATGTAGTTTTCGCAATTTGAAATGTCCTGAGTGGCCGGCTTCCAAAAGTACAAAGCTAAAGCGCCACAAATCTATCAGTACCTTTTTTAGGAATGTATTATTTTTTATTTATTTATTTACTTACTTACTTACTTACTTTACTTTACTTACTTACTTGCTTGCTTGCTTACTTTACTTACTTACTTTACTTACTTACTTTACTTACTTACTTACTTACTTACTTTTACTTACATACTTAGCTACTTTTACTTACTTGCTTACTCACTCACTCACTCACTCACTCACTCACTCACTCACTCACTCACTCACTCACTCACTCACTCACTAACTCACTAACTCCCTCACTCACTCACTCACTCACTCACTCACTCACTCACTCACTCACTCACTCACTCACTCACTCACTCACTCACTCACTTACTTACTTACTTACTTACTTACTTACTTACTTACTTACTTACTTACTTACTAACTTACTTACTTACTTACTTATTACGAAAAGCAGACCATTCTAGTTCAAGCAGGACGGGCAGCAGAACAAAATGTTTGCAATACAAGAAAAAAGGAAGAAAGAAACACGGCAGAAAAAAACATGATAATTTATTGATGCAGTGCGTTCTAAAGGTTGCGTTAGGTTATTACAGTCGTATATAGAACGTGTAAAACGAGAAACTTAAAAATATTAGTTCCTGCAGAGTAAGGGGTCACAAAGTGTGTTTGGTAATGTCCTGTAGGTATTGCAGTCAATGGGGAAAGAGACTGTGTTTCATCAATGGCCATTTTGCCGTAAGGAAGTAAGCACAAAAAGATAAAACGATATTTTTCTTCCTGATTCAATTAGTTCAATGTTGTTAGCATGCATGACTTCTGAAAGATAATGAGTGTACCTAAAACACAAGCTTGCTTCACCTCCACCGCTGGTCGGCCCGGTATTACACTACCTCTGGGATCGACCCACATTTTTGTATACGGACATGGACACGGGAAGTTCTGACCAGTGATAGGCGAACAGCTGCGCTGTAAAACGTAAAGTGGCACACACATATTTTAAGAAACATCACCGGTCATAAAACTACGCAAGAGTGGCTACGACATTGCGCTACAAGCAAAACAGTGAGAAACCGCAGCCCCGTATGGCCTTCATAACGCAGACGATAGACAATGCTGTAATAGCGCGAAATTTGAAATGCAAATGAAACATGTTATCTATGCTCCTGCTCACATCGCAGCACAAGGAGTTCAATGTTACGTGTCAGGAGATTTATCGTTTCACTGGCAGGGAATAGCGAACTTCAGATAATGTATTTGCTGCAAATACTCAGATCTGCGGCGTCAGACGACCGGGATGCTGACGTTTCAGTATAAGTACAGTAACGTCTCTCCTATAGATGAAACTGACACGCATTTGTGTCTGTAAGTTCCTGATGCTGAAAACAAAAACCACGCCGTAGGGGTTCCTCGTGTAGAGCTATCGTCGATTATATGGCACATCGTGGGGTGTGCGATGAAGATGAATGTACAGATGTGAAAAAATGTACAACCATGATTATATTGTACTGTTCAGGGAAATATCAGTGTACTGGTTATTCACCCGCAGAAGTATTCAAACAAAGTGGACGAAACTGTTTAGCCAGACAAATTATCACCGCATCCGCGAATGCAGTGGTAAATGCGGCGAACTGTGCAAGGCGCACCTTGACTAGTCCGGAATGATACTTTCCTTGTTCAATATTTCCTGAAGCTGTACACGCTGACCTTTCCATATTATATGCACTTTCGTGTATAACATTCGTGTGCGCAAGTACCGTACAAAAAATCTTAGACAATGCGTAGTCTGCCAATAATAAATGGTTGCCTTCTGGTGTGCACAGTCCCATAAAAACCAATCCAAATTCGTCAAAGCCACAGCATACGAAATTTGCGTCAAACAAGTACCTAGAACACGCGCATGCACTCGAGCACTTGAAAGCGCGAATAATAAAAAGAAATACAAGGAAGGCCTACAGCCACACGAGCTGTAGACGCGTAATGGGGAATAAGAACAACCCTCGAGCGTACTTTCGATTTTTGTTCTGATGCGCCTCGAGGAATTTCGCTCTTTTTATCCATCACAGTAGAAAGACTTGAATTTCTCAAGGGAATCGCGGGGGATTTTAACGAGGAGAGCCAACAAATCAAACGAGAGGACTGGGGCTGAATGGACACAAAGCCTTGGCTCCTGCACAATCGACAAGTTCGAAGAATCCTTTTCGGTACTACAGAAAAAGGTACAGAAAGAAAAGGTGAACCATGTAGAATCTAGATGAATGGCACCCGGAGAAACAACCAAAAGCGAGATGTCTGGTCAGCCACAGATGCGCAGGCTGCCGGAAGTCATCTGACGGTGGCGGGAATTACTAGACTGCTGGGGCGGAGCGCGTGATGAAGTAATTGGTAGAAACAGCACTTTGGTCCCCAGAGATAAACATGATTTACAGATATATTACCTTATTTAAAAAGTAAACATTTCTCTGTATGAAGGATGACAGAGCGTAAAACGTAATTAGGATATTTAAAGCATACACTGTGTCGTAGCTACCTTAAGCCAAGCTTTCCAATGAAAAAAATATATATATATTTAAAAACACGGTGCAGGATACAATCATAAGACCTACGGTGCTCGGTCCTCAAAGCACTGACAACCGAACTCCGCAACTCTTAAAATCTAATGTTAACCGTGTTTTTTACATCTGTTTCTTTGTCACACAGCTTGGCTAACGTTAGATGGGACACCCTATATATTGTAGGCGGCTCCTTTCACGCAGGGAATTATTGGTAACACAAGCATGTTTTAAAACACATCCTACTGTGTATGTGCTTATGCCTTTCTTGTTCTCCGCATATGATGCAAACGTATTTACCCTATGACAGCCTAGTTAGCATCAGTGCACATTAAGTGTAATCGATTTCACAGGCTTTGGGCCAAGTTTTTGCTGGAACTGAACACATGTGTAAAAAACGTAATTATTTCTAGGATAGTGGGAAGGAAACCTTACACCGGCCCAGCTCATACCGCATTCTTCTTTTTGCTGATTCTTTTGCCTCTCTCACTCTTGGCATGGTTCTTTTTGCACAACAATAAAAAAAATTTATGATGGTGCATAAACAACAGGATATTGTATGGTGTAACTAGACATCTAACTAGTGCATTTCCATTGTTACTAAAAAAACGTACAAAAGGTCTCGAAAGCCATAGGTAACAACGGAGTGGTATAAACGAATTGTAGCAAGTGACAAGCTTTTTGACAAGTTCATCCGATTAAAAGACCCAATCATACCTAAGGGTTTTAAAATATTAAGAAACAAGTTAGGTGCTGATATAAAAAAAGCATGGAAAGAATACTGCAAGAATAAATTTGCCGTAATTTCACATTGTCCTAAAGAAATCTGGAATTGTCTTAGTGACTTTATGGGAATTGCTACTTGTCATGTTCTTAACACGTTGACACTCAATAATGTTGACTACAGTGGCGTTGCCTTGGCAGACAAATTTAATGCACATTTCTTATCCTCTGGTGAATCGGTTCAAAAACAAGATAGAAAGCATGAAACAATCAATACATTGCCTCTCCAGTTGTAAGTTCTATATTCTTAAAGCCGTGCAGTAAACATGAAGTGTTCACGTTACTTCAATGCCTAGATAAATCCACGGCGGCTGGAGCAGATGAAAATAAGGCTGAACCAATTATTGCTGTTGCGAATCTAATCAGCTCGCCACTACAACATATTTGTAGTGATGCTTTAGGCCAAGAGGTTTTTCCAGACGGCATTAAAATTGCAAGAGTGGTTGTTTTGCACAAAGGTGGCCCCTATGACAACACAAACAACGTATAGGCGTATATCTGTCCTTCCTTTGTTTTCTTAACTACTGGAATATTTGATAAAACAAGGACTATGTAAGTTTCTCGACACCAGACAAATTTTTGTGAAAGAACAGTTCGGGTTTCGGGAGGGGAAGTCAACTGAAATAGCACTACTTAGTATAAAGGAAAAAATACTTTCTAATATGGATGAGAAACGATTCACAGTCGGACTTTTCTTAGATCTCAAAAAGGCACTTGATTCTATTCAACATGATATTTTATTTTATAAGCTAGCGTTTTATAGCTTTCTAGGAGTTGCCTTAAGTCTGATTCGTAGTTATCTTTACGGTCGCTTGCAGTATACATGTTTGAATGGCCATCAGTCACAAATGAAACAATTAATATATGGTGTACCACAAGGGTCTATTCTAGGTCCAATATTCTTTACTATCTGTATGAATGATATAATAGCCATCCCTAGAACTCCTGCAATAATTCTTTATGCAGATGATACCAGTGTATTTTTTTCTGGTCTGGATCTCGATAATATACATGTCGAGGCTAACGCATGGTTACAAGAATTGTCATTATGGTTGAATATAAATAAACTTCAATTAAATGTCATAAAAGAAAGCTTATTCTACTCAGAGCACGCAACAAACCTGATGATTCCGAACTTCAACTTGCATTTAAAAACAATGCAATTGTACGTGTTTCATTCTACAAGTCTTAAGGTGTCCTTTTAGAAGAACACTTGAGCTGTTCCCAGCATATTAATAAAATTCATGCCAAAGTATCAAGGTCACACTGTGTTCTCTGCAAGATTAGAAACCTTGTTCCCAAATGGCTGAAACGGCAGTTATATTACACTATAATACATTCACATCTTCACTATTGTATACTGATATGGGGGTCTACAACCAAAATTAATCTTCTGAGGTTGATAACATTACAGAAAAAAGCGATACGATATGTCGAAAATCTCTCGTATAACGACCATACAGGTTTGCACTTTTACGAACACTCTGTTCTAAAAGTGAATCAATTATATGAGTTGAAATTGATTTCTTACGTCTATAACGCAATCAAGCTCGATCCTTCTAAATATCTTAAAGTGCACTAAAGTAGTAATGTTCCTTACAAATTAAGGCACGACCACTACAGAACTCCACTTGTGAGAGCCAACTACGGAACTCAAATGCTTTCATATTTAATTCCCAGTCTTCTCAACAAACATACAAAATCCATAGAAATTATTAAGAAATGCGTGTCCCTGAACTCTTTAAAAAAGAATGTTAAAGCTTACCTCCTTTCCTGTCCTAATGATCAATAGGTTGCGTATACAGAATTTTTTTATGATCCTAAGGTTCCTTATTTGTATGATTTTTCTTTAAAATTGTAAAAGCTTGTACCTTGTTTGGTTGTTCACTCTGCATAAAACTGTGTTGTGTATGTGACGCTAGTGTATAATGTTCTTTTTGTTGCTACATACTCTGAGTGTGTGTATTCTGTGGCTTGGGTCCCGTCAGGCAGAGCACATCTGGCTTTTGCCCTTGTATCCGAGACCTTGTTGTCTGAAATAAAGATTATTATTATTATTATTATTATTATTATTATTATTATTATTATTATTATTATTATTATTATTATTATTATTATTATTATTATTATTATTATTATTATTAAACCTTAGGATCATTCTCAACGCTTAAGCAACTGAAAATTTTGTTCCATTGTTGATCTAGATTATGGCGCGGAGTATCGAAGCAGTGCGTCATACAAAAAGTTCCATTCAATCGGTACAGATTGAAAAACTTTTTAGGAACTATTCGAGAAGCGTTAGCCATTTACGTCAGTCAGCCGTGCCATAGTTGAATGCCTGGTGGAAACACCGGTGGTTCAGTACTGCGGAATAATTTTGACCACCTGAATTTATTTCACGCGCTCTGGGAGCACGAAATACGAGTGTTTTCTATATTTCACATCCATTAAAACAAAGCCGCTGCGCAAAAGTTTAACCTGTTGTATCGTACTCGGCAATAAAATGGCATGACCACTGAGTCCCGGTGACCGACGCAGTACCATCAGTTAACGAACCGCTTTTTTTTTTTTGGAGAGTTGTTAATTTGGTCTTTAATTATGAACGCCAAACATCTGCTGCGGGGAAAGATTATGGCGAATACCATTTTATAGTGACGAAATTCGCACTTTTTATGTGCCTTTAAAAGAACAAGAAGCAGAAAAAAAAGGAAATGAAACCCAGCTGCGACATCACTGTTCATCACCTATACACCTTAAAAAATAATAGAAATACGTGTTGGGGATACTGCGTGAAAGGCATAACAGCCACCTCAAAACTTATTCTCCCTTTGTGTTCAGATTCTCAGAAACGTTAAGCAAGAAATCAATGTGTTTATTTTTGAGAAAGAGAGACACATAGAAAGGAGATGGGAAAGGCAGGCTGGTTAACGGGAATGAAAGCTTCTGGTTTGCTGCTCTACACTAGAGGAAGGTGGAAGAGAAATACGGAAAAAATCGCAGAGAAATTCACAATAAACACGCAAAAAAAAGAAGTAGATGAGGTGGGGAACGTCTAGGTGAATTATAGCTGCTAACTATTTCGTTGGTGACGTAAATTCGCTTCATAGACAATTCTGTAACACGAGTGGAAATAAAACAAAAATGACAGAGAGGTTTTATACATGCGCCTGACTTTTCAGTTTGTGATGCTGGTAGAGATTACGAAGCTGCGGGTCACTGAGCACACTGAAGGCAATAAAAATTCATACAATTGCCTTCGTAGCTGTTGGCTTGTTTCAACTTCATGAAGCAACCGAAAGGGAACATGCTACAATTCACAGTTTCATTTGGACCATAGACAACGGACGAATAGAATAAGTAGAAACATGCGCGCACGACAGGATGACAATTCACTGCAAGACATGCCCAAAAGTAAGCACGGGAATGTTAGCAGGAGTTTGTTGCGTGACCGATACGAAAAAGTTTGAAGAGCTCACCGGGATGTAACCGACACGATATAAAGGTTAAAAAGAACTGAACTTAGGATACAGAAGCCGCAAATAGGAGGGTACAGAGAGAGAGTAAGAAAGAAGTTGGTGGACTGCAGAAGAGTTACGAAGTCAAAGGCAAGGAAACCGTGACCGCTGGTATGTCTGGCTTCAATGCAGAGATACCGAAAGCAAAAAGGAGTGAGCACGAAGCGAGGCCGCGTCCGCTAGAAACTAAATGTGATATTGAACGAAATTAAATATTGGCAGACAGCCCCCCCCCCCCCGGCAGACACAGACAAAGAAGAAAAAAAAAAGATGTAGAGTCTTGGATACCTTCAACGATCGGTAAAGACACTTGCACGTAGGATTTTATCCCGTCGAAAGAGTTAGGCAGGGGAAGTACGTACCACGCAATCATTTTCGGAACAGCGCGAAACGAACGAAAGACACAAGAAGTAGGCAAGACAGGCACTTCTTTGTGCTAATTCCTGTGCCTTTTATTTCCCTTGTACTGTTTCAATGACTAACGTAGGCCAACTTACCCAAATGTTCGTCTGGCCCCATTCAGCCGCGAGATGCACGCTCGTCGTGCGGTAGGATATGCCAAAGGGTTTGCGAAAACGTAATAGTTTGCGGTCACATTACTGGCACCCACAGCACCGAATCGGGACCAAATACAAAGGAGGGAGCTCGAGCTCGAACACCTCCTTTCTGTCCAGCAATGAGCGGAGAACTATTATGATTGTGCAAGGTGCAAGGCGGAGTAAAGTTTATTTTCTTCTTGTGGACGTTGAATCGTGCCGCACTCCAATGTGTTCAAGGGTTTGCATTGCTGTTCTTGTTGCTCTGTAATGGCGGTGCATAGATTTAAAGAAGACGCTCTCGGGTATCGCTGCCTCTTTGTTAGGCGTATACAAATGAAATGACGACTTCAAAGCTATTTGACAAAAGGAAATTGTCAACTAAACACCGCACGAGTAGCATTGACTTAGTGGCTACGACACCTTGCAGTTGATTACGACGGTGGAAACTGCAAAAACACTCCTGCACCATGCATGATGTCCGTCGCATTGACGCAATAAAAAACCGCCTTTAGGGTCATTTTTACTTTCGATACAATCGCACTAAATGCCCCGAATTTGTTACAGCGCACCAATACCCCAGATTATTGGTGCGCTTTAGCTAATTAAAATTGTCTGTGCACGGGGCTTACCATCATAGCTAGCACCGAAGCAAATCGATTATTCCAATTTATCTGGATAAAGCTTTTGATCAGTTACGAAGGTTCAGTGTTTTGCCAGAAACTACTCTGCGAAAATTTTCGGCAGCCCCAGGCTCTGCCTAGCGGCCCTGCTGAAAGATCGTTCATTACATTCGGAAGAGAGCAGAGGAAGTGTTTCGGGTGCGGCTGCTTTGCAAGTAAGCAGATTTTCCGCAATTATGCAGGCTGCACATCGCTGGTGACGCCAGCGTGAAAAAGGGGGCAATGCGTACGCGACACGCGCCCTTCATATACGGTGGCAAGCGTTTACACGCGGATAAGCATGCACTAGTGAAGCTGCAGCTCGCGCTCTCTTTTCTGAAAAGGATGCGTCATTATCAAATATATTGGTGTGGTTGTGTGCTGCGTTGAGGACGTAACGTTGCGAGCGGAGCGCGCGAGGCCGTCGGCCTCCCTCTTTACTCGACTTCTTTCCCGCTATTTCCGGCTGCCGACGTGAACGTCATTCCGCCACGGTGCTGCCACCATGACATGATTGTTGGCGTCCTCGGCACATACACTGTGTTTCCTGCCGCGTGCCGTCTTTTGTGAGCCTACACTAAACCAGCTGCGTTGCGAGGGACGCCCTGCTCTCAACACCCGTAGCAGCAGACAGGCCCTAATGCGCTTCCTTTATATGGCCGACAAAGGAAGGGCGACGGGAAAGGATTGAACTAGGCAGACGAGCTTGGTTTACTCGTTGCGAGAGCGGAAAGACTGGTTCATGGAGAGAGAACTTTTCCTGGCACATTGTAGGCTTAGGATTTATACTTGTCGGTTTTTCTTTTCGAGCGGTTTTACTTTTCTTTTTCTCTCTGGTGTTTCCAGCGGCAAATGTTTGCATATGCTTTAAACATATGCGACAAAGTTGGGCGTCAGAATTTTTAAACAAAGGATGTCTGTAGAATGTTTGGTATCGCTCCCCTTGTGGTGAAGCATCCTGTGAACGAAGAACTGCAATAGACATGGCATTCAACATTTTACCAGTGTTAGGGTTTCCTTTCCTACACAGAGACGTATATTACAATGTAGAGATCTTCTTAGACGCCTTTAGAAAATCGAGTAACGTCCATGGGCATAGGCAGCACATTGACGAGCATTGGAACACGAACAAATTTAGGGTCGTCAGTACAGAATCTACAGAGATGGTTACTAGTAAACGCATGAAACATCACGTTACTGTCACGCCTTGACGTTGAGGCACATGTCACATGATGAATTTTGACCAATTTTAAGAAGTTTTGTCGCCATCGGGAAGGTGTTCTGGTCGACTGCCGCGCCGTCCTGCTCCACCTAGTGAATATCTCGTCAAAACGGATTCCTTCAGGTTAACATTAATAGGAGCCGTAGGTCATCTCGAGTTCTCACATTGCTTCTAGTCCTCATTGCATGGATATTAAAGGCAGTTGCCCCAACAAACCATATCACAGTTCAAAAGAATGACGAGTACTGCCTCACCTGATCGCCGCTGCTTTAGTGCTGAAAAACTCACATTACCTGCACTGAGAACACGTCCGATAGTGCACAGTGATTCCGAAAATGTTTTACAAAGATTGCGCATGTGATTCAAATCAAAGGCGAAGGAGCATAGCCTTGCATGTGCTGAAATTATCTCATTCAGCTTCTGCAGAATAACTACGGCACCGTTTATATACTGCGCAGCTGGACCGGGGGTGGCGTACCGTCATCATACGAGCGTATCGCAGTTCCGGCAGCTGAGACCTATCTGCGTGGGATTTTTATCAACGGCTGCCTTTAAAAGCACCAAGGATCGAGCATTTAAAGGCAAGAGCATCGAGCTTGTACGGTGACTTCTAATTCTTAAACATATCAAAGGAACTCATGGAAGCACTTGATGACTTTAGGCGAGAAAGGAGCCACGAACTGCGCTCTGTTAAGGAAAGCGTCGAGTTCTGCAGCGATACTTGCGACGACACAAAATTGATTAGCTCCAAAGGTAAAGCACTCAGAATAGAAGTCAGTGAACTTCTAAAGTCCAATGAAGATCTTGGAAAGGAAAACAGGCGTCTGACGCAAAGAATTCATGAACTTGAACGATACAGTGGTCTGAATAACGTCGAGATAAAAGATGTGATTTCGACCGACAACCCCGAGGACATAGTAAGGAAACTTGGTGAGCTAATCGATGAGCCTGTATCTGTGGCGGACATCGATTCGTGTTACAGAGTGCCAACTGGAAAGACTGATGAAACGAATATAGTTGTTGGATTTGTGCGAAGGGACAAGCGTCATGCTTTTTTGTCCAAGGACAGGAAACACAGGATTTGAAATGACAAACTCGGTCCGTTGGAAGAGGGTCCAGTTTTTGTTTATGAACACCTCACCCAGGCCAATATTAAGCTACTCGGAGCTGCTATTGCACGTAAAAAGCAAGTCGGGTGAAAGTTTGTATGGACCTCTGAAGGCATAGTACTGGCGCGAAAGACCGTGACGGAAGATGTGCTAAATGTCCGAGATCTGTCTGAATTGAACAAGATGGCTACATAAGGTGTGTTTCTATGGAAATTATATTGTTGTTGCTTTGTCATGGATTCATCTATGATATGTCAATATTATAACAATGGTAGTCTCAAATCAAGTTATTGCTCGGACATTGCTACGTTTTCGGCAAGTCATCTCAATGTCCGTAGCATGAAGAATAAGGGAGACTGTCTGAATTTGTTTTTCGAGTCATTAAAAGTAAACTTTAATGTGATTCTATTTATAGAGGTTCGGTTGAACCCTCATGATGATCACGTTGTCCTCCCTGGTTACAATTATAATGGTCTAGTTAGGTCGAGTGGCAGAGGCGGCGGTGTTGAAGTCACGTGATAGTGATGGTCGAGGACACAGCGAGAAAACTGTGAATGGCGAAGCTAACTTTATTGGGCTAACCTGTGCCCACAAAAACAGGCTACACTCAAAGCTCAACGAAAGCGGCGAATACAGTCGGCGATCGTCGAAAATCTGATCAGCTGGTCAAGCGCGTCGGCTTTTATACATCAGTCATCGAATGTTCCAAAGTAATTGCTGGGACCCGCGTGTCTTCGACAAAGGTCTACACTATTCGCGTCGCGCATACATGCAATCAGATTACGAAATGTTCGGTGACAGACAGCAGATAGAACCATCGATAACATTCCAGATACATGCAGGCGCGTCCTGCGCTGTGCGATGACATTTGTTAGCCGGTGACAAGCGGTCACCAGGAAAAGATAAACTACACGTGTCAGTAGGGTAAGAGTTGCTATCCACATAGTGTAATAGAAAATTTCTCAATCATAACTCCAAATGTTGAATGTACGGTCGTAGCCTTGCCCCATACTATGGTTGCAACAATATACAGACCACCTCCTGGCAACAGATTACAATTTTTTCCCTTCTTAGAAAGTCCAATGGAATTCCTAACGTCCACCAAGCTTCCGGTTGCTCTTATGGGTGATGTCAATATAATCCTAATTTCCGATGTTAATATAACATGGGAACTAAATAGTATTGTACATACATGCGCCTGTTCAAACACTATAAGTTTACCCACATGAGTAACTCCAACCACTTGTAATTTACTAGATATCTGCGTCACAAACGTATTTTTTTCTGAAACTGTGTCTGGTGTGCTGATCAACGACATTAATGACCCTTTGCCCGTTTTCTGTTTTGTTCCTATTAGACTATATAAACTTAAACTGTACATGGTAACATATAAGTGTAGAGACATTAGTGAAGAATCCTTGCATAAATTCTAATCACTGACTGACGATGCTTCTTGGGGTACCATGTATGAGATGACCAATGTAAACGAAGCACACAAAGCTTTCCTTCAAAAAGTTATTGGCTGCTATGATGAAGCCTTCCCTTTGAGAGAAAGTAAAATCAAAAGTAACAAATATAGAAAACAATGGATAAATAAAACCTTGTACGAGAGAATTAAAAGGAGAAATGAAATATACCACTGGTTTATTGAAAGCAAGAATTCTGATCTTTTTTCAGAACAAACTAGGAACAAACTAAATAGCTGAAAACTGCGAAATCAAATTACTATGTTGAGTGCTCTACACTGATACGCAATAACCCCAAGAAAGTATGGTGGCAGGTAAATAATTTATTATATAGGAAAACTGAATCTGCCCTACTAGAGATTCCCTACAGGCCTGCCATAGGTTACCATCTCAGAACACGTAGAAAATTAGCACCTATCCCTCGGAATAACTACGGGAAACAGAAACTAACTTTTCTCGTACCATTTGTCAGCAATCAAACTTCACTAGATGTGGAATTTCCAACTTCAGCAAAGGTGTAAAAAATAATATCAAACAATATGTGAATGAATACCCTTTATAGTTGTACTCGCTGTAGGCATTGTACATGAGGTAGGACAGGTTTTTTTTGTGCGTGTGTGATTTTTTCTACGTATATTCCGTTATTGTATTGATGCCACGTCATAGTTGTTTTCTATGTACATAACCAATGTATTTTCTGTTATTTTATATCAAGTAGTGTATTTGATTTACACGCGTATTTTTTGTTATATATGCACTGGATGTGTGTGCTGCTGTCTGTAACAGGGAGCCAAGGTCAGCCTTACCACCTTTTGCCTTGGCTTGCCCTTTCGTTTGAAAGAAATGAAATAAATATCAAGCATTATCTACACCTCGACTTGCCTACACCACCGCTAGCCATTTGTAATGCATAGCTAAGCCACCCAATTTTCACCGGCGAAGTAGCACAACACGCATATATAGGGTTGTTCCCAAGACAGGAGAGGAAGGAAAGAGAGTGAAAGAAAAAACACGGCAAGCAAAAATTAACAGGCCTAGCTGTAAGATATTTCTGCATCATGGCCCAATATTCAACAAAGCGGCTAGTGCGCCCAGACCCACCTTCTATCATATGGTACCCCTGGCCAGGCAGTGTTATAATCATCTGGACTTAGTAAAACATTACACGTACATTTTATGGTATCACAATCTCTGGCATAGGTTTCTAGTCGACGCAGGTAATGCAGCTTCCCTACTCTTTACGGAGGAAAGACTTTGTCACCCAGACTGAACGAGACTAAGGGACTTTGCTGAGTTGTGAATGATACGGCAGAAACGGCCCGCTCTTCGACACATCATTACTTGTCAAACCAGAAGCAGATGACGTCACCGCACGGCTGTGGGCGAGCATCCGCATGTCACGGCTCTTTCTCCCGCACCGTTCCTTGATAAGAAAAAAGAGGGGCACTTTTCCAGAACTGGCAAGAAATATGGCAAGACAGGCATGCACCTGTCGTAGCACACAGCCTACTGTCCAAGCTCTGTGTACTATCGCCGTACTCCTACTTTATGCAGTGGTATTCACATTCTTTATTTCTTCTGTTTGTCAGTTTTGATTAGCTCCTCCATATAAGCAAGAAAGGCACGCGTTGGAGTGAACGTGACACCGGCACAACAGACGTGAAACATGTCTTGTGACGCTTGAAGGGAAAGGGAAGTGAGATAAAGCTACGCCTGGGTAAAAGCAGTTTCGGGGACGAAATAGACGCTTGGGTTCGACTGCTTCAAATCGGAAAAGAACCTATGTAAGCCAGTCTCTTCTGCAGCGCATTCTATTTCGTACTGTCATTAAGTCTGATGTTTGTTGTCCTTCGTATCTGTAAGCGTGGCCTACATTCCCACGCCTTGAATTGTTACTTCCAGGCATGTAGTGGCGCTTTCACCTCTACTTACTTCGTCTCAGATCTCCGACGTTAGCGTTCATGACCTCTGACTCAAGTGCCTGGAGTATGATGGAGTACGAGACAAGAATTCTGGAATTCTGGCAAAGGTGGGATGCGTTGCACTTCATTACAACGTTCACTTCGATAATAAGCGTCGTGAACAATACATTGAAGTAGATATACGTATTTTTTAGGCAATCAACTTTTCCCGTGATTATGGTAATACCTTATCTCTGAAAGTGCTAGAAGAGTAAGCGTGTCGTAAAAAACGTCACCAAAACGGTTTGACGGTGTGCGAAGTATGAACTTGCTGACGCACCTCCCTCAAACACTTGCCCCTGTTTGCTACCAGGGCCAATGTGGGCCGGCCGTATCATATCACAGCCTTGCAACAATGTTCACGCTTGAGTTGACGCGGGGTTCGCTTTGCACATCTTGAAAAATCATGCCACTTGTGTAATTCTAAGCCTCATGGGACATGGAAGTCCTTTCGAGGGGAACCTGTGGGCAGTTGCGTGGATACTCTGAAAAGCAGGAGTGCTTTCTCACGTCTGTGCTTTTCTTTCTCCCACCAAAGCTTTCACTGCTACTTTAGACACAATTTCATGCACTCACTCCGCAGGTGTAGCGTCAGAAATAAAGTTAGAATGTTGTTTTCCTTTCTGACATCACCGTTTACATCGTAAGATGACTTAAAAGGGGGTATCGTTTCTTTTTCTGTTATTCTTGAGAAAGAGCAGCGAGAATCTTACTCAGGCTGTTTCATAAGGAGGCCCCGAGGCCACACGTGGTAGGGAGTGCTTTAAGAGCGGGCACTGAAAATATACACAAACAGGAGGTCATGGTTCATACCAGGAGAGAGAGTTCAGCACAGTAGCAAGAGAGGTAAACAGATAAACAACATTACACCAGACAAAGATCTGAACCAGACTCGTCATATTGATAAAGACAATGTCGGTGTTTAGTGATCGCGCACTGAAATAGCAGTTTTAAAGTTCCGAAAAAAATTCCTTTCATTGTCCATCTCTTGTTCCAAAGGTATACATCTAACATAAGACAAGGTCACCAGACGAAAGATAATTTCGCGAGAGTTTATAATAACTATGGCACCCGAATAATGTCTTTCAATGAAGCCAAAATATGGGGCGCTCTAAGAAAAGCTATTCCAATCTGTCTTTATTCATTTCTGCCATTAGCGCTCTGAGATTGGTAACAAATTTTTCCGCCGCAGCTACTTTACCTGTCTGTCGTGCGAAAAGCGCAAGAACTCTTCATCAGACATGGTGTGCACACACTGAATATGCATGTTAGGCAAAACAAAAAAAAATTATTTCCAATCGTCCGCCTTTTTCGCCATTAGCTCTGAGCTATTCGTCAAAAATTATCGGGTCACGCCCACTTCACCTGTCTCTAAAGCGACCTCGCAAATGTTTGCAAACTGACTACCATAAAATTATGTGTCCGCACTACAGATGGATTATTATATCGAACAAAACTGACATGTTTTTAAGAATAGCCATAGACTCTCCCATTTCAAGAGAAAAAGAGCCGACCACTCTAGCACTGGTTGATTGGAGCTGCCCGCAGGAATGCATTGTTTTTCTTTTTTGCGTATAATAAAAAACTTTTGCGTGGTAGTGTAACGCTGTCGTGCCCTTTCCGCATGCATACGGCTTCGGTTTGGGTAATCTTTTTCACTGAGGAGCCATTACAGCGGCATTTTTGCTCTTCCGTTACCCTTCCGTTACAGGAAAATTTCGCTCATCGGGTACCGACCATGGTGTACTTTATTGTTCCTCCTCTTTTTACTAATAAGCCCCCTCAAAATCTTTTATGTGTAAGTTGCAAGCTGTGTCAGTTTGATTTTTGCTTTTTAGCACTCCTTCCATTTTGGTGGGTGCCTTTTCATTACGCCTGCTTGGGCCAATGCCCCTAGTGGGTACGAGCCATGTCCCGAGGCAACGACCACCACATCATCATCCATCGAGTGCGTGGCAAGAGCGTACCCACATCTTGGGAAAATATATGTGGTGCGGGGGAAGCGATATCGATGTAGCATGCAACAGTAAGCGTTTGCCCGTATGTTAAGGAAATTCGTCCTTTTTCCAACCCAAAGAAGAAAATAGAAGAAAAAAAAAGAATGTAAAAAGTGGGCATAAGCTGCACAATTAAACAAGTCCGGTCAAGCATTGTAGGTTTTCGTATGTTCTTTACAATATCAGCCCCAGCATTCATTCCGGTTGTAGTGGAGGCGGGATAAGAGATTGCATCGTAAACAAAACATAATATGGCTGTTTGAAAAAGAAATTCAAGGAGGAATTGTCTGAGTTTAGGAGTTGTTTGAGTATGCGTAAGGGCATTGTACTGTTTGCTCATCCCCATGCAGCTTGGCGTCATTATCGATGTTTTAAAACTTGATCCGTCCAGTAGAAACTCTTTACAACCCTTATCAGTCGTTATCAACCTTATCGAACTAGATCCAACCCTTATCAGCCCTGATTGGTCGTTAACCGTATCGGACTCGATCCAAGCCTTATTAACCCTTATTAGTCAGTATCAACCTTATTTGACTGGATTCGAGCCCTAACAACTCTTATAGGTCGGTATCATCTTTATCGCATTCGATCCGATCCTTATGAACAGTGATTTGTCGTTGCCAGCCTTATCGGGCATGATCTGACCCTTATAAACACTCATCAGTCCTTATCTACCTTATCGGAGTTGATCCTATCCTTATCAACCACTATTCGTGCTTATTAACCTTATCAGAATTGCTCCAACCATTATAAACCTTTATCGCTCTTTAACACCTTATTCATCCGTGTCGAACCATTATCCACCGTGATGAGACCCATATAACTCCTCATCCCTCGTTATCAACTCATTGATTGCTTATCTGTATATGTTGCGCGACGTGAAACCCATGAGCCCCGAGACGTCGGTGGCATTTTGGTCAGCGAAGGAACGCCCCAACCGAAGGCGCATCCCGCGACCACCAAAACTCATCGGGGATGTGGCGTGTTTGGCATTAAGCTTTCGTGAAATCAGGATTTTCCCGATGTCTACAATGCTCCAAATCTGCTCTACACTTGGCCCTAGAGATGGCTTTTATTCCCCCATCACTAAATATTTCACCAAAGCCTTATAGGAACTGTTCTCCCTTGACATTTGTTTTGTACCACCGGTATAACACATTCATGTGGTTCAGATACATTCAGCTGCAGCGAACTACCTGTGGGCGAGACAGTCAGCCTCTGAGCATGAACTCAACGATTTTCATTTCGAATTGTTTCCTTTGTGCATTATTTCCTTTATAACGATTCGTCTTAAGTGATGGATGGTTAGATTTCCTCGTTGGGTAGACACAGAAATCCACACGCATTTAAAAAAGAATCAAAATGCATTTGACGACACCCGTTAGGTTAGCTATCAACGAGCACACTTTCGACGTCGACAATTTATAAACGCTCTTACTACGTAAATATTCGTGAAGCATAAATAGTTTCATTTCAGCATTTAGGACAACAAGACTTCGATATACGCACTAAAGAATACAATGTCTGGAAAACTCTCCTCTTAAATCAAAGCGTCCTACATGGGCGAAATCGCATACTATTCAAGCAGTACCGAAAACGGGACACCACAGAATGTTTTTATTAACAAAAAATCCTAGCGTTAAGAAAATTGCACGTCTCTGCAATGGTGAACGGCATCTGTGTTTCATCAATGTTCATGAAATAGTATTTGTTAGTATGCATAAAATTGTGCAGATATCAACGGAATAAAATAAGTATCGAGGCAAATCAAGAAGAAAAGAAAGTGCATTTTTCCGCGGCTCTCATTGGTGAGCCTTGAGAACAGCGGAAGGCTTTGCCGAACTGATCGAAGTGCCTGAGTGGTACATTGCACTCTGCTTTTCCCATCGTGTCACCTTTTTTGGAGCACAAGGCGTAGCAGTAAGTTAGGAAGAACAACATGTCGTCATCGTATCTCTCCAGTCCCGGAATCCTGAGGTCTGTGCGCTTGCTTCTTAGGGCCCACAGACTTGAGCGCACCCTCTTATACGCAGCGTAAGATGCTTCGATTGCGGGTATCGCCGGAAAGACACCCATCGTCGCGGGCGCTCCTTCGCCTAAGTCGCAGGTGGCACGACTGCTGTATTCGGCCGAGTGCTGCACGCCCCACCAAGTGACAGTATCACCATGGTTGTCCACATCAACGCCCTGCGGGTCGAAGCTTTTCGCCATTTCTCGCGCAACACGAGTTGCCGCACCAGCGTAGTTGATCATGTAAGGCCCTTCTTTATAGAACATCGGAGGTTCGAGTGCAACAGCGCCTGCACTGATATCATTCAGCAAGTAAGAGTAGGAATATGGTTCGTAAAGAAGAGTCCGCCTCTTTTTGTACACATCACGGAAGTGCTCATGGCTGTGAAGTTTCTGGTAAATCCGAGAAGCCTGCAGCCAGCTCCCAAAGAAACCCGAATCATTCATTAACGGGAAGTGTTGGTAAAAAAGAAGGCGCTTCGCAGGATCAAAAAATTGCTCAGCTGGTAATAAATTAAGATTCATCGAGGTTATCTTTTGTTCGGCTGTATGCCTGCTCAGCACGTCTATCCACGAGCTGTTTCTCAAAAGCGTTATGAACTCGCTCTTAACGCTGAGCAGGAAGCTCGATATCGCGCGGCGGGCTTCTTTCGTCGGGTAGCGCTTATTTAAATGCTTGGCAGATAAGATAATCCCGAAGCGTGAATTTACGTATTCCAGACAGGCGTACTGACACTTCTTTTCTACGTCACTTTCGAACATTAGTTCCGGTTTCCCAACGACTGCCCACAGGTGTGACTGTATGAACATCCAGGCAATGCCAGTCAGAAGCTCCACGTGAGTGTGCTTCTTAAACAATTTCTCAACATCTGACAGTATATCAGCGTCTTCTAGTAGTACCGAGTCATGGGAAGACCACTTGTAGCCCATGTCTTCAGAGTGAAGTTCCAGATATTGTAACCAAATTCCCGGTTTGAATGACTGTGTCTCGAGATCAATCTTGTCCATAATGAACCACTTTGGCCTTGTGTGCGCTTTATGGAGTCTAGCTTCGGTGAATGAATTTTCTAACAACTGTAGGAGTGTGCAATTTGCATTTGTCATATTAACACCGAGGTAATTCAAGTGCGCCTTGACAATGTCCTCGTACTGCTCTGCGCTCATGGACTTCTCGAAGCGATCAACCCAAGCGGCGCTACTGTAAATCCTCCGAAAAACCAAGATGCTGCCGATAGCACTCGTGCGTGCGGCTTCCATACTGAATATAAAGTTGATGTCCCACTTAAAGGCCAGTTCAACCATCACGTCTAAAGGATGCGAGTCCGTAGGCTGAGGGTTTTCCATGGGCCATGTCAGAAACAAGTTTGCCATGATCTCTTCGAGCGCAACAATGTTGGCTGCGATGTCGCTTGGCTCTGGATTCAAACATTTCTGGTAGAGACGGCTGGGTTTCCCAACATTCCATAGATCAGTGCTTATCTCCTCGAGCTCGTCTTGTGTTGCCTTTTCGTTCATGACGTCTTGAACTGATTTCTGGGGTGAAGAGCTCTGCCAAAGGCCACAGGTGAATGCGTAAAAGTCGTGGCAGGGATTCACGCTGGTGTCTATCGACGCGAGAAGTCTCTCGGCGTGATCGAGGCAGGGCTTTGAATTGCACTGTACGCGTGGTATCAGGTGCTTTCTGAAGAACATCAAGTAGACGGAGACACAAGTCACCCCCACGGCCACTAACACGGCGGCTGCTATCCACAGCCGCAATGTACTGTGCTTCGGTTCTCCCTGGACCAGCTGCCAGTCATGCTCGACCCCAGTCCTAGTGCTGCTGTGGAGCTGAAGGGGAAAATAAAAGAGAATGAGACAGCATATTCGCTTGGTCAATAGCAAAGTATTGGCGCATTTTGACACAGTTAATTCGGTAACGGTATATATAGGTTCGATACTTTACCAGAGAAATTTGACAAATAACTGAAAGTCCTGACGTTTTTTCGGTGAATTAATTCGGTGAATTATGGCGCAATTCAGGTCGAGAAGCACACTCAGTCAACACAATCGTCCTAGCTAATCTCATAAAAAAATGTTTGAAATAGCCGGAAAGAAATACTGAACTTCAGCATACTCGGGAAAGTTCTGTGCGTAGATGGCAGTGAGAACCGCCGTGAAGATGGGCCTTCAGAGCGCTCAAAAAAGAGCATTCTGTGAATCAGCACTACACGTAGCAATGTTATTACACCGTAGCAGAGTGTAAAATGATTAGAAAAATTTGATAAAGATTGAACACTTTCACTCCTTGAAATTTTTGCGTAAATATCTTGACTTTCTTTGCATCCTGAAAGCGTCAGTTTCACACTATACACCGCACATGCCGCAAGAAACTACATTTATTATGAAACAAAACAACGTATTTTTGATGTGCTGTATAAGGTCGCACTTAAATAACCGTACTGGACACATCAATATCGTAGCTTGGTTAGTACAATGAACCTCATTCATTTCGAACCTTCGGCAGTAGATTATGGGTAGTAGTCGAAGTGAGATTTCAAAGGAATAGCAGTAGGTAATGATCGGTAGAGACATTCTACTGCTTGGCTCGAGGTTTCGTTTTCTATGGTGAGCCATGACAGTGCAGAGAGATTCCGAGATTCAGATTTTGTAAAAAGCAGATAAAGAATAAAGGGCGATAAGATCTCTGAGAGAAACGAGGTGATCACAAAAGTTTAGGCTGGGGGGCTGTACAGGAACAGTGAAAATACCTAAACAGAGGCGTGCAATCAAAATGTGATCAGCGCGATAGACACAATTTTCGGAACTAGAATGGTCACATTGCTATTTGCGCGTTGCGAATGCCCTGGAAGACCAGCATGGAACGGAACTATAACGGCTTCTCGTAAAACCGACAGTTGGCATACTCATCATTCCCGAGCACTCCACACTCATATTACAGGGGTTACGTAAAACGCTAGCGAGTGAAGAAGGGTGTGAATGGCGTGAATGCACGGAAGTGAGTGCCGGTGAGCTTGAGTGGGCATCAGTATCAACAGTGGTGAGTGCGGGTTAGCGTAAATACGAACGAAAGTCAGTGTCGGTAACAGGGAGTGGACGTCAGGGTGAACGTGAGTTACTCTCGCGAGTGTAAATAAACGCGCGTTTGTGAGCGAGTGCGGGTAAGTGTGAATGGAAGTCTCTATGAACGGTGAGTGAATGTTGGTGAGTATGAGCGGGAGCGGTAAGAACGTGAGTGAGCACCACGGGCGATTGTTAGCGCACACGAGCTTAAGTGAGTACACAGCCAGAAAAATAAAAAAAATGAGTATTGGTGAATGGGTGTGGTTCAGCCAGGTAGCGAGCACTTGCTTTGACCAGTCACTGGCAGTCGACGCAGCGTTTCCTCCGTACACAAACCTGCCGTTTTGTTACGCACAAGGCATGCGACAAAACTACCACCACTGAAGAAACTACCAGACAAACGTTCTTATGCATTGGTGCATTTGTTTGCGTGAATGTCTGCTTAGATCGCCTCATCGCACGAGCTTTCATGAGCGATAGAGATTGAGCCAAAGTTGTGCGAATTAATCTTGCGCTTCATGCGTACGTCTTCAAGCGCTCAGACACGTTCGCCTGTTTGTGTGTGTCCTTATGGGGGCGAGGGATAGACATCGCATCCTAAGCGACCGCTCCCTGTCAGTAGCGGGAACCAACCATGAGGGCCCTGCCTCTGAGTATACTCTGGGCACTGGAAGTGTCATGGCTACCTTGTTCTGAACATCGGCTATGTCTTTTTAAATGGCTTTAAGACACGCGCTGCGATGTGTGCCAACCTAGGCTGTCTGAAGCCACCCCCATACAAGCTACCGACATAGATCCACGCCGGTGACTACGCCTTCATTTTTTTTATATAGAGAGCAAATATTAAGAATCCCCTCGAGAAAACGCTACAACTTAAGTACCGAGGTGCGCTAAAGGAAAATTAAACTTTGCAACGCCACTAAACTTCTGGAAAGGCGGCGAACAAGAAATTTCTGCGCGTCTCATCTGCAATAAACAAGCTGAGCGCCAGCATATCAGGCCATGACGTTGTTACCCTTTCGTGCTTCCTGCCAGAATTCTGTGGGACACCTAGCCGTCAATCACTTTTGCGTTGAAATTGACACTGCACCGAGATATTGCTACAAGTCAAAAAAATTCCTCTGGTTAAATTTAATAAAGAGCACAGCATTACAGTGCTCGCTCAATCATAGGTGTATCTTTGGTATCTGGGTACTTCGGCAATTCACGCTTTGTCCTTCTGTCTTAGAAGCTACACGAAAGGTAATGTTTCGCATTTTAGCGTCATGTCGAAGGCATCTTGTTTAAATCGATTGGGAAGCTGGTCCATGCCGCGCAAACCAATTCGAAACAGTTTTGGAGTTGTTCTGGTGCCACTTTTACTATTTCCCTGATCTGATGTGCGTGTGTGTGCGTTTGCGTATGATATGTTTGCGTCTTTCCTTTTGTATGTCCCATCTAGCACCCAAAAACAATGTTTAGCTACTGACGAAGTTCGCACTCTTATGACACGCAGTAGCTCACAATTAGCCCTGAGTAACCGATTCCCGTGACGCGTCTCATGTACCAGGCACTGATTCTTGGGAGCCCCTGTATCTACAACACAGGTGCGCGACCATTCTTGCATAGCCTTACTCAGCGGCAGGCAAGACTTCTAAGTTATGGCGAGCTGCTTAACAGGTGTGCGCGCGTGGCGCTTTTATCACTCCGTGTACCGCCCGCTGGGCAAGATACGTAACGCCCGGCGCCACGAGTTAAATTCACGGGAGTCGCAAACTTCCTCTTCTGCATGCAACGCTACACTAAAGCCACTCCATTTACGCGCCACCGCGCTTTCTTAAGTAGCGACAACCTTTGTTGTGCGTCGCCTTTTCCCCTCACACCAAATCCGGTTCCGGCATTTCCGGTTTAAAAATTTCCGGTTCCGGCGTTTCCGCTTCCTGGAGTTGCGCTGCGGGAATTTCCGCTTTGACTGCTGTTAGACGATGGTGAGACGCCCGCGCGTGCTTAGCAGAGCTGTGGCAGTCACCATAAGCAGAATGCAAAGGGGACAAGCTGTTGTATTCCGCTGAAGTGGTAGTTCGTGGTCGCTGTTTTCCAAATGCACGAAAAACGGCAGTGGTCTCCAAGCGCCCAGGCACTACATTCCACTGTACGTTGTCACTCGTGCCACAACCCGTCGCAGGTGTACGCGAAGCAGTGAACACGAGCAGATCGCTGGTCACAGTAGGCGGTGGTTCTTGGATGAAATCGCATTCACAGTTTCAACCGCAGCTCGTGCAATTAAAGCCTCTCCAGCGACGCTAAAGTAAACAACGCTAAAATACAAAGCGTCACTTCCACTCGGAACAGGAAGCTGCAGCCACGTAAGTTCCGCTTGACGCCAGAAGCTAAGGGGGGTGAGTGGGAGAGGAGCGCGGAGGGGGAGGGCAGGTTGGCGGTACTTAACCTGGTCGGCGGAAACGTGTATGGAGGGGCTTTACGCTAGACTAACAGTCACCGAACGGGGAGAGAGTTAATTTCATTGAATAAAGAATAGAGAAGCAGCCAAAGCATTCTTGCCCAAAATACTCACGATTTTTATAGTTTGTCTGTTCACCTCGCTGTCACATGTGGATTTCGGCTTCGAGTGATGCACGGATGGTTTTCGACTGCGAAGGGGCTTGCTCGCTTTCTCAATCGTCTGCACCACAAGAAGGCCATGCAGACACGATTATATCACTCAAGTGTTTAGAGTTCTCTGCATTTACTATACGGCAGACACTTTGCACACAAATCAAACAAGGAAGGAAAAAGAAAAGTGCACATCAACATCTCACTGATTTCTAAAGAAAGTAGTGAGCGCAAAATCGTTGTAGCGCTCTGAGCTTCGACGTTTCTCATAACCCATACGTTTTGTTGAAACCTTGAAATCCGTCCAAAGAAATGTTCATGGGTTCTGCTAAACATCGGTCAACATGATGTCGATAATATCTGCCTTCGGAAGCCGTGCCACGGCGTAGCACCTTAATTTTTATTTTATTTATAAAATACTGCCAATCTGAATACCAGTCTTCACGTATACGAGTAGGCGATGCATTGAATAAAAACTGTACAGAAAATTTAGGTGAATAAAAGGAAGAATGGAAAATGTAGAGCTAACAAAATGCAATCGCAAAAGGATCAGTCGTCTAGAACAAAGAGCCCGAATGTGATATAGAGTAAAACAAGTAACATAAGTAATGTAATACTACAGCAGCAAAAAATACCCCTTAAATAGGCAATAGTGACAAAACAGATATAGGTGCTGCACAGAAACACAATCTCCAATTCCCAACAAAAGAACTGTATCAGAATATGAGAGAGAAAATCGGAGGCAAACATAACCTAAAATGAGGATAATGCCAAGTACACAATATAGAACAAGTGCACGATAGCATGTCCACTTACAAAACTGACGGCAAATCCAGTTACAAATGTAGTAGTCACTGTTCGTGCAGAACCAAAGAAAACACAATATAAAGCCGAAAAAAAAGTGTCACTAAGCTATTACAAGCAACGCACCAGCGAACGAATTCAGACCAGTGCTTTCTAGAACTTCCAGTGCCAGGTTGTTCCAGTCATTACTAGTACTAAAGAAAAATGAATGCATGCATACATTAGTAGGACAAAGGTTTGCAGTTACTTTTCTACGGTAGGACGAACGTGCTTCGCGGCGGTTGATAGGTTTGATGTAATTACTTTTGCCTATTCCTGACTTACTATGATACGTATATGAGAGAAAATAACCTTGTTCTTTCGCGATACATTCTAGGTTCTAAGCTTTCCAAGTTTGCACTTCGCAAGGGAGCTGATGGGGATATGTCGAGCTGGTAGGTGTCAAATAAAAATCTTAGACTTTTTTTGTATTGATTTCATTTTAATAATGTTCACTTGTGTTTGCTGGTCCGAAGCAGCTGACGCATATTCCAGCATTCGTATTAGATACGTTTTATACGCAAGGAGTTTAATTTCGTGGGTTGTTTTAGCTAGCGCCTTCATGAGTTGCCCAAGTTTCCTCACAGCCTATTTTTCAATATATGCTACGTGTTCATTTCATCTTAAATCAGATATGATGACTAGGCCTAGTACGTATGTGGTGAAACATAAGACAAGCAATGATTTCCTGTATTGTATAAGTTTGTATCAGAATTTTAGGAGGTGTTTCTTAGGAGTTACAGTAATCGCTAGAGTTTTTTTCCGGGTTAGTGGTCTTTTCCATGTGCAGCACCGAATTTGAATTTTAGATACAGAGTTGTTCAAGACGACTTGGTCACTGTGAGCGTTAACTATCTGATAAAGCCCACAGTGGTCGGCGAACAGCTTTATCTTGACCGGGATGTCATGGAATATGTTGTTGATAAACAAGACCTCAAATGAAAAGCGGCCCGAGCATCTGCCGGACTGAACCGGTGAAGATGGCGAATTGTAGCCATGAACTGTGACACACTGATGCCTGCAGTTTAAATACGCTTCGATCCATGCAAGTGAACAATCGTTTTTAAGAATTGGTTTTAGTTTGATAAGCAGCTAACGGTGTGAAACGCGACCAAGCGTCCTTTCAAAGTATAAGAATGAGATTTCAGTTAAGCTGTGTTTGTTTGAACCAATGGCAAAGTCATGAATCATTTCAAGTAGTTGTGTAGTTGTCGATAGGCCGCGTCGAAAACCACGCTGTCGATATCAGTAGCCAGACGACTGTTTCTCTTGACATCAGGAAGGTAGTCCGTTTCGACTATAATCCAATTGTTTCCTCTGGACGACAACCAGAATGGTCCCAGAAGGTCAATGACCACGAGAGATCTAACGGTATTCTGGGTAGTGCAGTGTATTGAAGCAATCCTGCAGGTTTCATAGGCGATGATTTGCCGCGTTGACAGTTGCGGTAATTCTTGGCGCAGCGCTGCATATTATTCAACAGATGTGGCTAGTAATCGAGCTGGCGCACTCGGGCGAGAGTCCGCGACAACCCTAGCCATCGCATGTCGGCTCATTGTGGCGTACGTAGAGGATGTTATTGCGGAGATCCGTGGTACAGCGAGAAGATGGGCTCTGCCAATACCAAGTGAAATTCTCTTGGACAGAATGCCTCTTTTAAGGCAGAATGACATGAGCCCGCGTGAAATGTTTCGAGGAAGGCGGTCTGGTTGGCCCGATGATGACGATTTATTGGTATCTTTTTTGGAAGGGCGCGGTAAGAGTTACCTAGACCGCTTGAGCTAATCAGGTAATCTGTAGGCGCTTGTCAGTCTAACATATTGCCTACATTTCCTTAAAGTGGTCCCGGAACGCTTTTTATAGAAGTCGAGAAATGCATTTCACGGTAAAACAGACTATTTCTGAAATACTTTGCCGCTAAAAGTACTTCAAGTAGTTCCTTCGAAGCGGAGTTATTGGCAATCAAAGATCACCTGTGACCTCCTTCGCGGCGCTCCTGGTAATTCTTGAATGCCTTGCGCTGCTGCGAAGGTAGCCTTCGTCGCAGCTCAGTGCTGTACGCACCACCGCGCTCCACCTAATGAATGTCACCGTGGCGCGCAGTTGGGATTGCATTTTGCATGTTCCCGTAGACGCTACTACTTCCGATTTCGGCACCTACGAAGCGCCAAATTCAGAGTCCATCCCTGAGCTTATGGTCGAGTTCACTGTGTCTCATCCCTTTGCTGTACTACAGTGTACTATATAGCTACTCGCGGCTATTTTCGCACCGAGGGACACGAGCAGCACATTATCTCTCACATTTATCTCTACTATAATCACACAGTTTCCGAGGGTCGAACAAACTTCATCTTCATCTTCAGTCGTGCGAGTGCGTCGACAGAGCGCGCATCGGCTAAGCGATGAATGCCGCACTCCAGACTCGCGTTGAAAGGATTCCTAACGTAACGAGTTTCAACCGTGATGACGACATACCTCGCCGGTGTGCAGCTCTAAACGCAAGCGACCTATTACCTGTTACCAATTACCAGATGGTGGCGCTCAGGCCTTGAGTCCACAGACTCCAATCAGATCACGCTGTTGTGCTCAGTGAGCCTCAGACCATCGAGTGCGCTCGTCGCGGTACCCAGCGGCGGGCGCAGTATCTGCACTATAGGCTGCAGACGCAGCTACATGCAACTGTAGTGGCTAAATGTGTGCCCGACAGGGATAGATTAAGCGCTCGTGCTCATGTGCGAGAGTCTGGCCATGTCATGTGGTCGCATGGGGTGCAGACCAGCGTTTTCATGCTCCAGCTTGACCAACCGGTGCAGTATACTTCCATTATTTTGACTCTCGTTAATTTAGTCTCTCCGTTAATTGGATCCCAACTGAAGGTACCGATCAGGTGCGGCGGGTGCCTATGTATTTCTATGGGCCCACTCTTTCGTTATTTCTATTTCAAAATTGGCCCTCGCCGCATAATTTCCAATTGACTTTGACGCAACACAATTATGTAATGCTGTGGAATATACGCAAAGTATTACTGTCAGCATACCAAGGCGAAAACAGGGAACAGGAAGCATACCAAGAAAAAAGGGATCAGTCAGAGTACAAGCACTTAAACGCCTAATAAGCATACTGCCAGTTTTCAAAGCTGTTTTCGATGTTCCTGTGGTGATTTCAGCCTCCTTTTCTCTCGCCATGCGTGTCTCGTATACCAGACCATTAACGGGGTCTAGTACGCTTTGCTTAATTATGCACACGCGCACGCGCCGTGCACCGAGAACTGGAAGAAAACCATCCGTGTGTTCGGTAATCTGGCGAAGAGGAAAACCATCAAAAGAGCGGCGCTTTATCTAAACAACTGAAGGTCTGCTAGTAAAATTATTAGGTGTCTCGGTGCTTGCACTGGGAGCAAAAAGAAAGGGCACGTGCTTATGTAAATTAAGAAGCACGCGCTATGTGGCACCTTTCCCCCCTTGATATGCTTCGCCGCATAATAGTACTTTAGTGCAGCAAAGCTCACTTTAAATACACTATTATGAAGTCAATGAAAGGCGTATTTCAGTTTTTTCTGCCCTTTCCTTAATTCGACCCACCAGTTAATTCGACCATTTTCGTCAGTCCCGTCAGGAATCGAATTAACGAAAGTCCATGGTAGTAGCCACAACCAAATTGTGCACTTTGCGCAATAGATCAATACGAAGCAAAATCCGCCAAGGCGTCTAGGCAGCAGCCGCCAGCAGTGGGCGCACGCCGGCAAGTGTCCCTCTGGCCTGACTTTAAGTTTCGTGTGGTTCCAGGTTACTTGAGTGTTCAAAAACAATAGAAATAGTGAACTGAATTGAATTTTATTGAATTCAATAAGCAGTCTGGCAAAATTTTCATTCCTACGAAGGCGGGCGTGGTCGAGCGCTAGCAGACTATATTCGGCTATAGTGCGCTATTTGTACTTCCGGCGTTACGTAATTCCTGCTGAAATTCTCTACGCAGATTCTGGGTTAATTCAGCCGGTGCATTAAACTGCGTCATTAAATACTCAAAGCAACAGTAGGAAGAAGCCCACTGATCCAAACATGCTTCTTGATTGATGTCATTGAGTAATATTGACTAATAGCAGCCGCGTGTGGGAATCTTCTATATGACTTAATATAGCATACCGAAACGAGGTAGGAAAAGGCGCCTGCTGAAGAGAGAGTGAGAAAAAGATGACTTCAGGCTCCGCTTTCGAGCTCCACCTGCTGCGCACGACTGCAAATATTGGCTTAGATGTTCACAGCAGCATAAACATCCACGGACTTTGTTTTTTCACCATTTCCGAGGGGTGACTCAAGACCCCTTTGAGCATTTCTTTCTCCCTTAAAACCTCTATAGATACGTTCTACAGTTACTTATGACTGTAAGGAATTCATCTCGCTCAATCTCTTCTCTGTGATTTCCCTACCAATGCTTTTAACGTCTTTTGCGTAGCTTGATTGCAGGCCTGTTAATGTGTCCATCCTCTTTGAATGCCAACGGTTCAGGAAGGTGAATGTAACCTACGGGTCTCGCTGGATGAATATTTACGCATTCTTTTAGGCTATATCTTGGTGATCTCTAGGTATTAAGGATTTTCTGGCTGATCAATGAGGCACCACCTGGTGCTAACATCATCGCAAAACACGTAGGTGCCTCAATTCTAGTGTCCCCGACAACGTGGTGAGATGCTACGACCAGGGTCACAACACATCACTTTCAGCTTCAGTCATAGTTCTACCCAGATCAGATTATATGTTCTCGAAGCAACGTACTAAGCGCTATTTAATAAATAAAGCCAACAAGAGTGCCTCAAGCATGGGTGACAATAAAGTGTCTCTGCTTTTATACAGTGTTCTTGTGGCTTCGACGCTGTAGGCGTTCAGTCGAGGCGGTAGGGACTCTTGTGTCCGTATCTGCATGCCTTAGCCATTCTTTGCAATAGGGACTAATAGTACGCATCAGTGACATTTAATAGATGTGGGCGATCTGCAGTGAAACTAGGCCACAGAAATCAAAGCCCTATGGCGAAGTTTCACCATCATCGCAAATAGGTGTTCACGTAAGAAGCAAATTTATCCCCGCGCCGTTAAAGCGCATCACTTGAGAATGTTGTCACGCCTTTGCTATGTGCCGCCACATGAAACTGGTTTTCCATAAAGGAACTTGCTCGGCAGCCACACAAACGGTTTCCTTCGTGTGCCGAGATTAGCTGCCGAGCTTGAACAGGTGTAATGGGCTGGATGCGGTGCACTACTCCACTGCTAGCTGGGGATAGATAGGAGTTTCCCCAAAAACAACGTCACAAACCCTGGCTTCTTCCACATGGTAAATTCTCTTTTTAATATAATCGTACAGTGAATGTCAAACGAAGGCAAACGCTGAAGAGCACGGCAACTAATTGGATAGTTTGACGAGATTAGCAAGTTCGCAGGCATAAGCTAACGTACGATGGTGCGAATTCAAGATTATTCTGAGAGGCCTTCATCCCCAAACCTTTGATCTGCATCTATTGAATATTGCTGCTCAAAAAGACGACGATACCGAGCATATGTACCCTGTGGAACAAGCGCTTACTGTGCAGTGTGTAGTGTGTATCATGCGTGTAGCAGCGCGGCAACGGGTGCCTTCATGTTAATTTACTGCGCCGAGCGAGTCATGGGTTTAATCTGCCGAGCGTTACCGTCACTAAACAAATAAAACGAACAGTTTCATGAGCGGATGTGCTTCAATGTTGTAATCATAGATAGCCCAGCACAGTAAGAAGAACAGCACCAAATTAAAGCAACACATTGTTTAGTGTTAGTAGCTTTTTTTTCACTTTGTGCTGCAAAGTGATTACAATAATAGCACACAGCCTATTTGTTGATGAAATAGGATTTCGGCAGAAAGCAGATGGAGACAGGAGCTGGCAGGTACTATACGCTGCCAACACTACAGCGATTAAGCTGGCTCTCTCCGTGTCGTGTGACTTGTTTTTTGTTGCCTGCGCAATTAGTTTCTGCTGAAATCATATTGCAACATGCCTCAAAATATAAACGCTAACGTCTGTCGAACATTATTTGCCAAGATAATTTTACTCACCTTCGTGGCGATCTCGTGCACTGCGTCGGCCTGTTGCGGGGGCTTCACTGTCTGGGCCGCCTCGTCGTGGGAGATGGACTTCTTGGAGGTCACTGGGCCGAATATTGAGTCCGGCTTTACACTGCTGGTTCTGGCTGAACGAGGCATGTTTGGCTGGTCAAGGTGGTGTTTCTGCAGCGTGGCGAAGTCCTGGCTCACTCTGGTAGAGGGAACCGCAAGGAGGAGGACGCGTCGTGCGGGGACGGAGATTCCTTGGTTGCCCTGGTCGATCCGCGTCACTTCTTCTTCTGTTTGCACGAGAGCGCACGGGCGACGGTCTCATGCTATCCTTCGTTTTCGTGACGCATGCCCGCTATCGTAGTGACGATGATAGCTCGTACCAAAGCAAGCGTTTTTTTTTTACTTCCAGAGAAAACATTTTCAAAAAGCGAAACACGCTGCGCTCTGTCTTGTCTTCCAATCACAGTTTCACAAATGCATTCCTGCTTCGTTTTTGTTAATTCCAAGTTCGCCCACTTTGGAGGCTTTACGGCGTTTTTCTATTGTAGCGTTAAAACCTGTAGCTTATACGATTCTATCAAGTCGTGAAAAACACAGGCGCAGATCTTCTCCGGTGCGTCTGTCATAGAACGTAAACATATGTAGCCTAAGAGCCGCGCATTACAAGGAAATAAGCCTGCCTACTCCGCCACCGGTTAGTGGACTGAAACTTGTTGGCCACGCTTTAAAGAGGAGGCTACAGCAGCTTTTACTGTCTGACTATTCCGTATATTCTTTACCGTCTTGTGAGCTGTCAATTGCCATCGGAATAAAACAACTTGTTAATCACAAACAACAGAAAAAAGTGTTTTAAATTACAAAAGTAATCGTTCAAATACAACCTAAACGTCTATCCCAAGATAAGTTGCTCCTGTCCCTTGCCTTTTGCATACTGTGAAGAAGTGCGCACAAACTACCGAGCGCAAGAGCGGACGACATTGCGGGCCGCCTCAACAAGAGGAAAAGAAAGACGAGGGAGGCTCGTGCAGCGGATGAGAGGGGTCTCGCGCAACGGAGATCGTTGGAACGCCGGCGCGACTAGGGCCACCGGGCCTACGGAACCCACATCTACCGGTGAGGTTCACCTGACCGAGCGTCCGTCGTCGAGACGAGGAGCGCCTCGGGTCGTTGCCTTGCACGAGGCCTCAGGTCGGCCTGCCGGCATCTTGGAACCCGCGTCTACGCGCGAGGTTCGGGTGGCCGGGCGACCGAGCGGCCTGTTCTCGTCTACGGAGCTGTGGGCCGTCCACCTTTTCCTGCCCCGTGCTGCTACGTCTGCTCTACCACGCCGGTCCTCCTCATACCAGCGAGTGCTCCACCGCAAGGACTCAACGTCTCACCACACTCCGGCCTTCAACCGCAACCTCGTGAGACTATATTTGTCTTGCTTACGAGCAGCCTGACATGCGTGGTTCTAGTTGAAGGTATTCTTCGTGATTATGTGCCGTCTAATATAATTGTCGTGTGTTTGCTAATCATGCACCGTCTCCTCCATCTTCTTCGCGTCACACGCTTTGCAACGTGACGATCCTAACAACATCACACATACCTAACCAGCTATGCATTCCACGTGTTTTGAATAGCTGCAAGAACTATGCTGCTGTTTTTTTCTAGTGATGTTCCTTCGTATTATTTGAGCGGCTACTATTTCACCACTAAAGCGGCATTTACATTGTGTTCATTTTGTTCTTTGTAATACTGAAGGGAACGTATCTTGGGATTTAAATATGGGGCCCCGATGTCTGCCATTGAAGAAGCAGCACATTTTTGTGTGGTTTGTGGAGTAATGATGGGAAGAGTACTCACTTGCAGAGCTTAAAAAGGTATTGTTTACTTGGGCCGCCCCTCATAACTCGGCCCTCACAACATCGTGCGTTACCTTATCTTAATTACTTTTTTCACATGTTTGCATAACGTAAGAAGAAAAAGACACGTTGATTTTTCAAATTTCTCACGCGGAACAATAGTGAGCCAAATTGCAATTCAGCGCTTGCCCGGGAGCCTTTTACCTAGTTCGTAGTTGCTACGCCCTCCCTTTAGATTTCCTTCTTCAACAATGACTAAGCAGCACGGCATCTTAGCCTTTTGCAAATGGCTTAACTTAACACGCAGTACAATAAATAGAAGCGCTATCATCACCTGCGCGAAAAGGAACCCATTACAGAACTGAGAGGTTAAAGGAAGCAAAGTTATGCATCCATGAATGCGACAGTGCGACGATCTTGGTTGCGGTCTGACTACAATTATCAGTATTTGTCTTATCTCGATGCACATTTCCAATATTGCAACTTTTGCCGGATAGTAAGCTTCAAAAATATGGTCCTAAAGCTCATTTGCACCCCACTTAAGCCGCTTAAGCATTCACGAGGAATACGACCTTGCTTTGTAGTATACCTTGTTTTCAGGCGCAATGATCTGCGAGAATGACTCAAAAGAACGGCTTATTTATGGAAATGATTTCGTCCAACCAAAATATGGGCTTACAGACTTGAATTGCATCGCGATAATTACCATTAAATGGCCGTCCCGTGGGTTTCCTCTGGATTTAACTGTTTTCCAGAGCATAGCAAAACGAAGATTCGTGGATGAAAGCGGAGAACTGAGAGTAGGGAACTATTAGGAGAAGGTATGGTTGCAGCTTTTCACAACTGGCTGTCGTAATCACTGAATTTACTAGAAACAGTGTACTGGACAGGCGATCCTCTGGAGGCAATAAGAGTGCAAATGTATATGCTTAAATTTCGCAACTTCTCTGAACGACATTACTGAACACTACGAAGGTTGCCATTCGAATATATATCCCGCCTTCATTCGTAGCGAGATGGTCAATTCAGTTCGACCTTGCATAATCTAAGCAACTATTCTGCAGAAGAAATTTTCGGTTGCGCTATGCTGTCGCTTGGTAAACCTCATTTCAAAACTTATTCTTTCGCCAGCGTTAATAGCATAGGAGAATAGAACACTTTTAAGCTTTTTGACAAATATAAGAATGTAAAGTGAAATTATTTTATTACTCACGTCAAAAATCCACACAATACACGTGTCAAAGTTAGGCTGAAAAGTTCCTTCGGAAACAACTTTCCGTTTTTGAGCAGGAGAAACAGCAAACGTGTGTTTTAGCAAAGTTACTTATGCCGGAAGTTTCACGAACAATAGTTTGTTTGAAAGATGAAGCCATGATAGACGTCCCTAATACAATGCGCACTCTCGTAGCTTGAAATGCAACATCCTTACTTTGTACTCTACGTTTGTTCTGCCAACCGTCCGTTGCTATCCTTTGGCAGTGGCGACCACCTCATCAAACAACTCAACGCAGCAGTTTTTTTGTGGCTGCTTCTTTATTTAATAGAAAGAAATAAAGCATTAATAGTAATCATGGCACAACCAGTAGTTGGAAAAAGGGTGGTCTTGCCTTGCCGTGCTGGACGTGGGTAAACGCTTCTCGGTATAAACGTCGCATCATGAAACGTAAAAAAATGTCAAGCTAAGTCCTGTGAAATTGCTATATTTAAATTGATACCATCAATGCAACAAAGGAAAAAGTCAAGACGCAATGCGGAAGAAACATGTAAAGCAGTGTAGTGCAATACAGGCAGAGGCCACTATAACGTAAAGTTGTTCCAAACTGTTCCTATTACGCACATTTTTGCAACAAGTCCTCTTCAATTGGTTAAAAAGTTTTAGGGCCGATCCCACTTCACATGTCAGTCCCGCAACGCTTGCGAAAACCAATAAAACTCCCAATCTGATATGACCTGTACACACTGAGAAAAGAAATATTTCTTTACGATTCTACACCTTTCTCCACGTTAGCCTTCCACAGTTGGTCACAAGATCTTTTCGGGCAGCACCCACTTCACCTGTCTGTCAGCTGACGCCAGGAAACCGTGAGAAGCCACCACGTATAAGTGACGTGTACGCATTAAAGATGCATAATATGCGGAACAAAGCTGTTTGTTTTTCGTGGAACAGTCGGGGACTGCCCCATTCCGAAACGAATACAGGATGTCTACTCATCGATCACTCTGTTACTGGCTACTCGAAGACACCTGGGAGAAAGGACATATTTGTGTATAATAAACAATTTTCTGGGGCAATATAACGTTGTCAAACCCTTTCAGCAGGTAGGTATGCGAATTCGTTGTACCAACTCTTGTCCACTGTGGTAGCTGCATTGCTACCCTTCCGTTGCACACCGTCGCAATTTTCGACCAGCCACCGCAAGCTAAGCAAGAGGAAGCTGGCCAATGACTCACGCCGGCACCGCCTTACCCATCAGGTTGTCTACTTTCCCTGCGCTAGCTCAGTCAGCGCCTCCCAGATAGGAGGCCTACGCAGTCGGCTTTAGGATGGCATGCTACTTGGACCGACATTTCCACTGTCAAGCCCGGCGTGACGAAAGCGGTGACGTTAAAATCACTGTGGCTTATTCGGGAGCATCACCGTTATTTCTGCTCAGATTACGTTCGTAAGGCGCCGATTTTTCGTAACATGCGTAAGCGGAAGCGCAACAAGCGTATGCGTCTAGTTCAGACTGCGAACGTAACGGTACGAACGTGCGCAATTCACGCGAAAATCGTGGGTTAGAGTGTTAAATGGTCGGCAACATTTACGACTATGATATTACGACCGTTGCGACACAGCCAATGACCGATAAGCTTTCGGTTTTCAACAACCGGTGACGACACTTCCGTCCTCCCGTCTGCAGACAGCTCCGGGCGCGGGAAGTGCCATTCCGCCATTCCGTGCGCACTATGAGGTTGGCTGTGTTCGGGAAAATTGGTGCAGTGCGCCTTGCGAGACTGTTTTCAGTTGATGTGGTTTATCCGGCGAGGAAATGGGTGGCCACAGATGCGTGCTCCGTACTTCGATGAGTGGTCTCACTAGGTTTTCAAGGAAGCGGAACTGCTGGGGCTACATGCACATGAAGTTATGAAACATCGCAGCGTCACCAACTCGGAGGTTGGCGAAAAGGTTGTGAAAATCGCCGTCCACGGCCCTGTCGAGAAATACTTGCCGCACCCAAAACCTTCTGCGTCGCCTTCGTTGTCTTTGTGTGATTGAATACAAGACTATAAGTTTGTTTTGAGCGTGAATTTCTTCGATCTCGGCCAGCGCTCGCGTGTTGACAGGAACCATATTGGACCGCTGGTGACGTCAATTCTGCAGTTCGAAATTTGATTGGCCTGTTGTAAACGCCGTAATTTACGCAGCAGTAAATGTGAACAAAGGTGCCGGCTTAACTGCCGTAGCGTTTTTTACAGCCGTTACGTTCGATACGCCGAAAGAGCTGTTATGCGCGTTGCGACCGTAGTGTGAACGTAGCTTTAGATTCTATGGCAGTCGGGCAAGGAAGTGTAACTTCATGGATACCAGTGCACAGGCCTTGTGTTATCTAGGATGTGTCGGCTCGGCCCAACCGAGCCTACCTGCTCCTCGCATCTTTTCAGCCAATTATAATGAGAACATGTTGGTGTAGGCAATGCTATTCGCATTGAAAGCAAACGGCAGTGACCCCTTATAAAGGAAAGGAGCGTTTGACTGGTCGGTTCAAACAACGCTGCGGGTCACCGCCTGATCCTTGCGTCGGCGGTTATGTAAATTACATGTCAGGAGATTGGAATAAAACCGATGAGAATATTTTTTTCGTTATAGGAACCTGGGAGTGTGTAAACGAAGGACATGCCACTGAGTTTCCACCTAATAATTAGTGATATATATAGCTAGCTCAAAAAGAGATATAAGAAGAGCCATAAAGAACCCTTTGCTAACAGTACCTGAACGCGGAAGCACAGAAGTACATAGTGATTTACACGGTTGGAAGATATTATAATGAAAAGGTTTAGGACGTGTTCATTATTAGCATAGCTTTTAATTGGGAAGGCGAGAAAATCATTATTAAGGGCAAGAAGGCGTCGATTACACCTTGGTCACGTCTCTTCATCGACGAGTTTCAACACTAAAACAAACAGAAAAAAGGAACCCAAAAAAGACACGTTAACAAAGAAATTCGCAATGAATTTCTTTAAACTTTGCCAATAACCACAGCTAGCATGCAAATAATTACAACATCATAAATTTTGTTTCATTAAGAAAAGCAACAACATACAAATTCAGCCTATATGCTGCTGCGCATGGTGCTTTCAATGCTCAATAATAGTGTTTCGAGATGATACACGACCTAAGTACGCCGAGTCTCGCCTTTAGAGAAAAGTTAGTCTAACGGCACTTAATGAAAGTTTTGATGGGGCATGACATCTCACAGGCAATATTTAAATGCCTGGCATACAGGAATCCGGGTTCTCTGACAGGTTTCGTGAACCAGGGCTATTCAAACTTGTACAGCAATGATGGGAGCCTTAGCTGCTGAGTGCCATATCGCAACGAGCTCCATGATTTATTTTCGCTGGCGATCACCGTACTGTAAGTATGTATAAAGAAGCTAGAGCTTTGAAATAAAAGCTGAGATTTCATACTCTAGTATTCTGTAAAATCATGAAGCAACTAAGACCGCCAAGCATGCCAAGCTACTCTCGACTGTTGCAACACCACCCACCCCATCATTTTGTTAGTGATACCAGAGAAGCATTTGCAAAAAGCATTTGCAAGTGAGAATACTTTCTTCGGACAATCGTCATTAATTCACTGGCATGTTTTACAACCATAGCTGATTATACAAGCCACGTGAAGGTCTTGAATTTCACACTGAAGAGTTAACATGGTGTGCCAAAACACACACACACACACACACACACACACACACACACACACACACACACACACACACACACACACACACACACACACACACACACACACACACACACACACACACACACACACACACACACACACACACACACACACACACACACGTAATGGACAGGAAGGCGCTTTTGCTAAATGGACGCCTTTTTTCTGTCTTCTCGTTCGGCCTTTTGTTATGCTCACCGGTATGGATCAGCACAGACTAGGTCAAAGAAATTATTAGGGACATACATGTGCGTGGCGCTTTTGGACGAGTTCAAGAGCGAACACCTGCCTTATTAGGTGTTACAGAAAACAAAAAACGTTCCACCCATGACGCCGTATTTAACGTGTTTCTGAGTCGGGAAATTTCAGATGTTAACAAGTTCTTTTTTCTTGCATACCTTTAACTTAACGTGATAACACCCTAAGCGTTTCTGATGCTAACTAATTTTGCCGACATTTCTGGGTGCGCTCGTGCTTTGGAGAATTACTGTGACGGTATTTCTGCTGATACTAATTAGGGCAACTGGCAGTTTCCTGCACTAACGAGCCCTAGTGGTCAGCCTATTCGATCAGATATTCCAGACAAACGTGTTGATCATTAGTACGAAAAGACTTTGCAAGGCTTATCAATGACAAAATTAACTAGGGTCGTTTCTTTTTTTTAACCTGACATAGCAGAGCCGCGGTCTCTACGATGTTCGCTCTCCAACTGAAAGCGCTTCATGCTCTAGCACTATGTCATTGATTTTAGTGATTACTGATGTGTGTATGTCCTACAAAGGCCGTGAAAAATTTAAACTTGTATAACAGACATCGGTCTCACTTGTTCAGCATAACCAATCAAGCCATACCAGCCCTCATTCTGGTTAAATAGTGCATTAGCCAAGAATCGTCACTAGATTGTAAATCAAAAGCAACCAGAAACAAACGCCATAAATGTACCAAGTGAGGTGACATGCCATAGTCCATGATATAGACGTCGACATTTTGCCAATTAAGGATGAAATGTAATAGCTATAAAAGCCAACATTTTCCGCATGCACGGCAGCATGCAGTGGCATGATGGTTTCTGCCTTTTGTGTTTGGTATAGTTAAGGAGTGAGCACCCTCTTGCATGTAAAAGATAAGGATCTTGGGCTGGCTTGGTGCGATTTACTGAGGAGTTGTCAAATGTAAACACGAAAAAAAAGAGCTGATGAGGACATCTGTTATATGTAACAATAAACAGTTGTAGAAGTGCGACGTCAAGCCACTAAAATAGCCCATTTATATGAATAATAAGAAAATAAATATTAACAAGCGAACCGCTTTTTCTTTTACGGGTGAACGATTTCAAAGCCTAACAAATGTTATTGCTCAGTGCGGGATGCACCCGCATGTATTGGAAGTTTCTCGAATGTTATCTATGGTTCTGTTGTCACCGACGCTTGTGTAGTCTGATTGCATGTGCGGCGCGAATCGTTTAGAACTTTTTTGAAAACCCGTGGGCACTACCGATTACTGTGGAAAATTCGATGACTCGTGTATGAAAGCCGACGCGCTTGACCAGCAGATCAGATTTCGACGATCGCCGACCGTGTTGAGTGTAACTTGCACTTGTGGGTAGAATTTCGCCCGATAAAAAGTTAGTTTTGTCATTCAAAGTTTTACAGCTGTATTATTCACTGTCACTACTGCGTGACAATACATGTTTTAATATTTAATGACTGTGTTCATAAATATCTGTAATTGCCATATATATGCATCCTGCACGTACCAGCAAAAGGATAGAAAGTTGGGTGAGTCTGTACCATAACATACTCTTGGATCGTAGTGCGAAGTGACACACACACACGCAGACTAGAAGAGGACAGGACGAGCGCTCGTCCTGTCTTCTTCTAGTCTGTGTGTATGTAAATTCGCGCTACAATCCAAGAATACGTACCAGCAAACGCATAAAGACAGAAGAAATCTACATATTTAGAATATTTCTTGGCCAGCCCCACTTCTGATGCGCTAGCATTCTTAAAGTACTACAAGCTCTTTCTCGGATGTATCTATTTATCTATAGTGGCAACGCACGCCGACATATGCATACGCGAATTGGTGTCATCATCCTAAACAACGGAAATGAATAAATAAAGCAAATGAAGCTACCTCCATTCCATTCTGTGAAAGTGGATGCACGGCGAAGCTGGTGCGGACGTTATGTCAGTGCCGCCACGTCAACTGAGCTTAGACGACGTCACACGAGTACCACCAGCACAAGCGACGCCCGCGACGCGCGAACACACGTGCGCGGAAGTGCGTGAGTGAATAAACTTTATTGCAGGTCCGGCGAGGACGCGAACTCGTCGCGCACCCGGCTAGTCCCACGTCGGGACCGGCAGGTCTAGCCCACCGGCCCGGTCGCGGGCACGCCGGACGGCCAGGATTTGCTTTTCTAGAGCGGGGCTACGCAAAAGCGAGTCCCACTCCTCCTTGATGAACTTGGGGTATGTCGACCCGCACTCCCAGAGCATGTGAGGTAGAGTGGAGGTCTGTCCGCAGGACGGGCAGGCGTCGTCGCGATACACGTCGGGGTAAGCCTCGTGGAGAGCGGACAGACACGGATATGTGCTGGTCTGTAGGAGCCGAAGCGAAACGGCTTGCGCCCTATTCAACTTGGGGTGAGGGGGTGGAAACACCCTTCTTGACATGTAGAAATATTTAATAATCTCGTTGTGAGTAGCGGGAGCGTCCCTGTGACCGTAGAGAGGAGGGGAGTCAGTGCTCCTTATAGAGGAAGCGCGGTCGGTGAGGTCACGCGCAGCCTCGTGGGCAGACTCATTGAGGTTCGGGGGAGCACCCTCGACCGATCCTACGTGAGCGGGAAACCAGTGAATTGAATGGTTTGTGAGAGCATGTGGACTCGAGCCGCTAAGAAGACGAAGAGCTTTCTTGGAGATACAACCCTTTTGAAAAGCCCTAACTGCCGTTTTGGAATCGGTATAGATTTCGGACCCACGACTGTCTAGCAGGGCGAGGGCGATGGCGACTTGCTCGGCGACTCCGGGGTCTGAAGTGCGAATCGAGGCGCTATTGGAAATGTTTCCGCTCGAGTCGACCAAGTGCAGCGCGCATCCTCATTCTTCAAGGCCGTCCGCCAAGCGCAAGCGCCTTATTGAGCTAAGTTAACGTTTAAAAGTAAATTGCGTGAGCAAATGCGTAAATTAGGGCCTACGTACAGGTGGCAGACATGATAGCTTGGGACTTTAATTCGAATATACGGGGCAACATAAATATGTGCGCGGAAACTCAAACACAAACCCTTTTTCCAGCGGCTGTTCCTTAGGGGAGCATGCCAGGAAATATCCCAACCATCTAAAGGCTAAGAGCTTCGCTGTAGAAATGCCACTCGCACCCTTGGTTGTGCGAATGCTGAAAACAGCATGATAACGCAGCATTTGTGATCAAAGGTGTAATCAAAGAACTGACTCATGAATATATATAGAGAGCCACTCATCAGTTTACATTCTTTGAAGAGCAAGAGAGTCAGCTGGCACTCTCGTTACTCCACTGACAAAGTTACTTATGGGCCACCCGTCTCCTTTAAGGGGATGTACGCCCAGCACGATGTTTAATCTGAGAGGAACGCAGTTCATTATACGGACACAAAGCATGCATGGAGTTTTAGTACTCCGACGCCGCAATTGAATGACACAAGTGTATCTAAAAAAGAGAAGTCCACTTGTCGAAACGTTGGCTCCAACTTTTACCTTGATCTCGTTTTGCTCATCGACAAGTGCATATTGAAACGTGCCATGTATTCTGATAGTCATTGATAGTTTTCAGAAGCTGCTAGACGATTTCGTCACGTTGCTCCGGGCTTCATACATTTTCTATCTTGTTTTTATTGCAGGTCATTTAAAATTACGTCTTTCGCATATCACCTATTTATCGCTGCGAAAACTTGCACTCCATGATCTATATGTTTTTGTTAATTTAGCTTGCATGTTTCCATTTTAGATACGTGCACTTTTAGCAGTATCTGTCGGGATAGTTGGTCTAGCATTCTACCTGGGACTGTATGGTCAGTCCCAGGTAGAATGCTAGACGTATGGTAAACTCATAGTTCACTATTTTGCGGAAAAGTAGAAATACGACAACAGAAAAATAGAAAGATAGGAGGAAACGCAGAGGTCTTAAGAAAGATTGCCCCCGGTTTGTTAGCTTACACTGTGAGAGGCAAAAATGAAAAAGAGGGAAATATACGCGAAAACGTTGGCGTTAAGTAGATTTTCTGATACAACCAGTCTTTGCCCGTTGTCTTTGTATGTTCCAGTGTGCCTATGCATATATGCGGAGTTTATTTGCTTTCTTTAGCTGAATGCGCTCTAGATTTTCCGTACCTGGGACATTAGTGCTTATATTAGAATATTTTCATTAGTACATTATTATGTTACAAGGAGTAGCCAAACACCTTATAGTCAAATGAACTTTTTATTTATTATCACTAAAAAAAGGGCACAGAGGTTAGGAGAAGTACAAATGACGTCAACATACAGCAATCCTAAGGAGAGTGCCCCGAGACAGACATTTCTTAATGCGCTGCACGCTTGTGCGTCATGTACTGAGACGAAACGTTCATATTTGGTGTGCACGTCAGGCTTCTCACTTACTCCTTAATGTTCCAGCGCACAGTGAGAGAAGTACAGGAATGTCTATACACGGGAAGGTTGCGTACTTCACACTAACTTATCCTAACGTTAAATAGTAATATTCAGCGCCAATGTACACACAAGCGTTCAGCGCTATAACAGCAAAAAGAAAATTAATTGCGCTTTAGACGGTTATGCATTAATTGTTTGTTTGTTTGTTTATTTATTTGTTAATTCATTTGATTATACTGTCAAGGCCGGAGACATTACAGAGGGATGTGGATAAATCAACGCAAATAAAAATATCACATAAAGAAAGAATAGAGCAACATAGTAAAATGGTTCTCCGTACAATGTTACCTAAAACACTGCATATAAGCCACTCTATACACCCGGATGAAATAAAAAATTATCTTCAACTGAAAAAAAAAAGGTCGCCAGCCGTTCCAATCTGTGAAAAAGGACGAGCAGCGAAGCTATGGAGTGTTTTACCTCAATTGATGCATCTCTGTATATGTGGGTATTATTATTATTATTATTATTATTATTATTATTATTATTATTATTATTATTACAAACATAGGGCTGTCCGGTTCCCTCCCGTAGAAGTCCATGAATTCACAGCAGGCGGGAATTCTGTAACCGTTATGACTTCACTGTGAACTAATTATGACAAGTGAACTAGGCGTAATGATAGAGCCGTCTTAGCGGCCAATTTCATTATGAGTTTTTCCGAGATACCTACATTATATTGAGAGCTACAGAGCATTCGCGACAAACTGGAGATGAAAATCTTTTCGTCTCGGCGAGACGCGTAGAAGGACGGACATCGGCCACCAGCGGAGGGCAGCTATATACAGCATCGCTAAGATCACCGTGAAATAGAGGGGCGTAATTTCATCTTGACATCATAACTAGCACATAACTGTCCTAAACTGCAGAAAACGGTTACAACGCGTTGCGCAGCGTGAAGCTTACAAGTCCGTTAGAAAGCAATTAGCATAATGCGAAGAAAAGAGGCACCGCTAATTAAAATTACTAGCTCAGCAATAAAGTGCACTTGTTTGGTATTGTGTTTGCTGATGAGAAATGTTACACACGATGCGCTGAGCAGTGGGAGCGACACTTGAGTCTTGTGTCAGTGCAGCATCAAGCTTCACAAGTGTAAGCGCTCGCTAACTAGTTGCACAATTCGCGCTGCTATCCCTTTTCTCTTCGCTTCCAATTATTGGGCGAGCGCGCACGTTAAGTGGCCATGCTTTTGTCTGGTCCGACCTTGTGCCTTGCTCACAGATTCCCAGGAGGCTATTATCTGCAGATCCCACGCACTTAGTGGCTCACTAAGAACAATTTTCGCCTCGAGTTAGGCCTAGTGGCCGCGTCGTGGTTTGGGAAGTACCATTATGAGCAGAGCTTAGGGAATATATGGAACTGAATAGAAGCAACGATATTTGACTACTGGGCCTAAATAAATGTGCTCCAGCGCACCTTGCCTGTGCGAAACGACGATAGTAAAAATTATGATTTTATGTCACCTGGTTCAGATGGTTTATAACGCCCATGCATTCATGTAAGGTAAAAACAAATTGTGTGGATGAAATTTGTTTTAGCTGAGAGCGATTGCAATTTTTCAATTGTGAACATCCTGTCAGCGCACGACATAAAAATCATTTAAAAGGGTAACGTTGGCTGATCGTTGGCGTTAAATGAACTCGTCTGATGTCACATACATACATCGGTCTAATGCCCAAAATTAGTTCTGGAGAGCTTTCATATGCCGTCTCAAGAGAGAGAGCAAATGATAACTGAAAGGTAGGGAGGTTAACCAGGACTGAGCCCAGTTGGCTACTCTACACTGGGGAAAGGGAAACGGGGACGGAAAGATTAAAGAAACAAAAGAAAGTCCACCGGGGATATCGTTCAGTCACTCAGTCCGTATCACGCTTTGTTGGTAAATTAGGTACATGGTTTCCACATTAAACCGCTTCATATGTTTTGCTCTCTTGAATAGCGGTCTGAAACGGTGGGGGCGTAGTTTTTCCTGGCTTTGATCTAGTACGTCGTTCCTAGTCACCTACGGAGCTTTCGAAAGCAAACAAGAAAACAAAGAAAAATATCACGAAATACAAGATTTATAAAGGGTATTCTAAATTTTGCTCCTATTCCCAATTAACTGACCTGACATGCCCACGTGTTCATGAGAGGAGCTGTGCAAATGACCAGGAGCCGATGTGAAGGCCGCGTGAAGCACCCTCAGAATAGTAGCCAATAATTTAATTTTCCCGTGACAACAGTAAAGCTATTTCAACTATATTTAGCTTCAAATTATACACAAATCTCTGTGTCTGAGTGGAAGCGATGTTTATAGGATTGTAGAGCCTGTCTCCTTGTTTTGGACTTAAGGGACCCCTGACCAGGTCTGAAAATTTTGAGCTGACAAGCGCAGAGCATACAATGCGCGATAAGGATCGTGTCTGCAAAGTATTACATCGCTATGCGCCGCGGAAAGATCTGAAAATTCAAACCGAATACCGTTTTCCCTGCTCCTCGCGGCCGCCGCGCTCCAAGCCGGAGGATGACGTATACATGCTAGTGCGCCTACGTAGACGTGTTCGCGCTGTGACGTCACTCGTGCTGACATGCGACTTCGAGAAGTATTCAAGGCAACATCTGTTACTTGTGTAATATGTTGTTAATATAGACAAAATAAAGCTTCGAGAAGTAATAAAACACACAAACCGAATGTCTGCATGTTCTTGTTTTACTTCGGACCGCAGCAAGAGAGATGTACTTCCGTTTCGTCTCCTTGTTCCCACGGCTTCCAGTAGCGCACGTAGACACCAAAACTATGTCATTTTCTACCGTGTTCCAGCGCGGGATTATGTTCTGTGATCCGCTCAGTATTCGTGTAACGCAGACTTATACCGATAGTCAGGTGTACTCGTGCACAGCGCGCAAAATCGTGTGCTGCGCGAAACCAGACAATCGCAACAGCTCGCACGCGACGCCGTGCGCAGAAGTGCGCCGCGCCGCAAAAAGAGCGAGGAGAAAAAAAAATGAAGGTGAGACCCGTGACGTATGCGTCACGCGATCCTGATGGCCCGGTATGGGAGAACGCACGGAAGGAATTTCGCTTGCGGAGGCTAGACGGGGCAAGTGGAGAGAGTGTCACGCTTGGCAGGGGAGCTCGCCTCCTGAAACCATGGGTTCGGGGCACTGAAATATTTCTTCCTCGGCTACTAATGAGTCCATTTTAAAAATGTTTGCTGCAGAACGCTCCCTAGACGACACGCAACAATTTCCAGCATGTAACCAAAGCTTGCTGTGTGTCCTGGTTAGGGCCCTTTAAGCAGAAAAGACATGCCGCAAACAACACTGATGATCTGGAGAACCTAAAGTTGTAAGTAAATTTTTTAAGCATGCATGGAGAACATTAAATGAAAGGAGATTCATTCGCAGTACAGCAAACACATCATTCACCCTTTGTGTGGTCCAGTAAGATAAGGTGCGCTTCTATCAACCTGCCTTGCAGCGGGGCAGGCTGAAAGTTTTATACACCCGCCGCTGTGGCTTAGCGGCTATGGTGTTGCACTGCTAAGCACGAGGCTGCGGGACCGAATCCTGGATGCGGCGGCCGCCTTTCGAAATGAAAGGACGCCCATGTGCTGCACATTATGGGCACGGTAAAGAGCCACAGGCGGTCAAAATTAATCAGGATTCCCCACTACGGCGTCCCTTATATTCAGATCGTGGTTGCGTTGATTATGGAAGAACCCGTGGAAAAAGTCTATCGAAAAATTGTCTCTATCCTTATGGTTGAAGAAACAGATTGCTCAATGAGAACCTACTGCATCGATGCTAGCAACAATATTCAAGCAGCATGCGGTAAAAGAATTATTCCGAAGCCATAAGAAAATTTCAATGAAACAGCTTTAATGTTTGTTGAGAGCTAACTAATCGAAATTTCTGAGCGATAGCATGAAAGAATACTGGATAGTTGGAACAGCAACAAACCCGCATTTCTTAATAATTGCAAGTAACTATCCCTTTTCCCCATCGCCTAGCAGCTTGACGTTAACCGGTACCTTCCAGTTCTAAATAAATTTTCTAGGTACGTATTTGACCCAGTGGTTCTTCAATATTGTTTTCATAGGAGGCCTATAGAATCCATACATTATATTTGTTTTCATATTAGCATAGTTCTTTTCACACACTGTGTGCACCTTGGAAAACGCGAATTATTACATCCACTGAGCGTGGTGAGTGGTCAGCGCGTTCTGCTTGTACGCAGGATTCTCGGCCACGGCAGGCGCAGTCAGAAGTGAACGCATAAACGCTCGTGTACCGCGCTCTGAGTGAACGTTAAGAAACTAAAGAGATCAAAATATTAACTTGTACTTCTCCACTGCAGCGTTGCACGTATCTTGGACGCTAAACTCGATCAGGTAATCAATGAATTATCTTGCTTCGCTCGTCGCTCCCTCGAACGGAGCCTACAAGAATCGCCTTATTTACATGACACCACCATACACACTGCGTCTTCGCGGCCGCAGTAAAACAATGGTTTTTTTTTTACTGCTCCTACAAACCACAAGTACTTCTTGCTGAGAAGTACGTTACCAAGGTGGATTTCATTTACTACGGACACGCACTTATCTATAGCTATACAATGCGTCGGAGGCAAAGCCGCTACAAATAACCAAGTCCACCTGTATGCTGCCGAAAAGTACCACGGTAATGGAATAACGTGAAGTGTTCTCACTAATTTTTTCTTAAGTGTACTTCTATCGATCCGCCCGACAGGCAATATAAATGTTTTGCGAACGATGCAGAAACGCAAAGCATGCCATAGAGATCGGGTGCTTTGCTTCCGCTATGCAAAATAGAACTGAGGCGTGCAGACAGGACACAAGAGTAGAGAAGTGGACAACACGAACGCCGACTACCAACTGAAGGGAGCACTGAGGCGAAAAAAGAAAGAAGACATAAAACTCATCTGCGCATGCTCAGGAATGGTAACACCACGTGTCAATCGGGTACACGTGCCGGCCTACGTGAGAGATAACTGTTAAGGCACTTAATCTCTTCCTTATGTAACGTAATCGAAGGCTGACTCACGCACGCACCTCCACCATTATAGATATGCCATGCCTCTACCATAAGACGCGTATCTTCATTCTTATGCCTGTACAATATCGCGCATTCATCTAACTCTGGCGTGCAGTTACAATCTCGGCAATGTAGCGAAAGATTAGAAGGCGATCCACTGGTTAAGTGTTGGTTCAGCGTTTGTGTTGGAAAGCGTTTGATTCAGTCGAAACCCCAGCAGTCATGGAGGCATTGCGGAATCAGGGTGTAGACGAGCCATATGTAAATATACTGAAAGATATGTATAGCGGCTCCACAGCCACCGTAGTCCTCCATAAAGAGAGCAACAAAATCCCAATAAAGAAAGGCGTCAGGCAGGGAGATACGATCTCTCCAATGCTATTCACAGCGTGTTTAGAGGAGTTATTCAGAGACCTGGATTGGGAAGAATTGGGGATAAGAGTTAATGGAGAATACCTTAGTAACTTGCGATTCGCTGATGATATTGCTTTACTTAGTAACTCAGGGGTCCAACTGCAATGCATGCTCACTGACCTGGAGAGGCAAAGCAGAAGAGTGGGTCTAAAAATTAATCTGCAGAAAACTAAAGTAATGTTTAACAGTCTCGGAAGAGAACAGTAATTTACAATAGGCAGCGAGGCACTGGAAGTGGTAAGGGAATACATCTACTTAGGGCAGGTAGTGACTGCGGATCCGGATCATGAGACGGAAATAATCAGAAGAATAAGAATGGGCTGGGCTGCGTTTGGCAGGCATTCTCAGATCATGAACAGCAAGTTGCCATTATCCCTCAAGAGAAAAGTGTATAATAGCTGTGTCTTACCAGCACTCACGTACGGGTCAGAAACCTGGAGGCTTACGAAAAGGGTTCTACTTAAATTGAGGACGACGCAACGAGCTATGGAAAGAAGAATTATACGTGTAACGTTAAGGGATAAGAAAAGAGCAGATTGGGTGAGCGAACAAACGCGAGTTAATGATATCTTAGTTGAAATCAAGAAAAAGAAATGGGCATGGGCAGGACATGTAATGAGGAGGGAAGATAACCGATGGTCATGAAGAGTTATGGAATGGATTCCAAGGGAAGGGAAGCGTAGCAGAGTGCGGCAGAAAGTTAGGTGGGCGGATGAGATTAAGAAGTTTGCAGGGACGACATGGCCACAATTAGTGCATGACCGGGGTAGTTGGAGAAGTATGGGAGAGGCCTTTGCCCTGCTGTGGGTGTAACCAGGCTCATGATGATGATTATGATGATGATGATGATCACTTCTCTACGCTTGTGTCCTGTCTGCACACCTCACTTCTATTTTGCATAATGAATCCTTACCAACTAGCTCAGCTTTCTGTCCTTCTAAGCTTCATTTCTTTGCTTCCGCCATTCAGGCTCAGCGCACCTACAACGGACCTTAGCGGAGAAAGCGCTTTTCTTTACTGGGCCTTAGTGCTGGCCTTAAATAAAGCTTTTTTTCTTCTTTCCTTCCACCGATCGATGTCCGGAGATACTTCAAGAAAAAGGAGTGTTTGACTTCCTTCTTCATTTGCTTCCTATTTCCTCTTTAATCCGATAGCGCTTTTACAGCGAAGCTGTTTTTGCGGACCCTGTGCCGTCATTGTTGGAGTTCGCTAAAACTATCATCATCAGTAATGGAATGACCTTCGCCGCCTTCTTCCACAGCTGGTTCCGCTGCCGCTCGTCATTCCAGCGTAAAATTTCACTTCCATCTGTCGTCGTAATGGGAAGGCCACGTGACGGACATATTTATTTTTTAAATAATTTAATTTTGCAGAATAGCAAGGGGCAATGCCGAGCGGATGCTGCTAACCACGCCACCGAGCAAACTTCTAACATCGAACGCAAGCAGCAACGGCGGACTGCGGCCATACTGTCACTTATGTCGTTCTCTCTATCGCAGCCGAACCTGTGTATAACCTCATTAAGAAACACCAAAGATGTCAACTGGTGCTCCCCCTTACGACCCTGACCCTGCCTTGCACTTACGCGGAAGTCAACCGCTACTTAGAGCGCCACATCCTGAAACAACGCATTCGCAATCATGCAGCGCCTGCCACCGCCTCTGATCACCGACGCTGCGACCAGAGGCGCAGTTTCTCAACGAAGGCGTCTCAAAGGGCTAGCTGTGACGAGGGAAGAATGCAAGAACGCTCTCCTTACCACCGTGCCCTCTATGCCGCGCTGAACGGTAGTACCTATACCAGCGGTACAACCATACTGTCCCACGGCGAGGTTCCGCGCGGTCGCGCGGGCTTTATCTCGAAAGCGATCTACTTTGGGGGTACAGTCTAGGTGGACCGACGGCTCGTAGCTTTGTGTGCGCTGTATTCTCACCGCTCAGTTTGCGTTCAAGCGATAGGCTGCACGAAGGTCACTTCGCTCGCTGCTGCCGCGGCGATTCCTCACGCAGGCGAGTGTCGGCAGTCATGGAGTGGAAGTATCCATGTTTGCCTGTGCGCGGTGACACCGTACTAGGTAATTTAGATAGTAAGCAAATGCTTACAACGGCTCATTCTACTCCGGCGGCTGTTGCATATGGTGCGGCCGCGTGAGCGCTGTCTTGAACAAGATTTGCGATGCGGACAGTCTAGCCATCTAGGCACTACGAGAGCCTATAGCGTCGTGTGCGCTGTAACACCTATATGCTTACGCGTCACCCGCGTTCACGAAGTGAAACGTCTCTGTGACTTTTTTTAAAGCGATTAGCATGCTTTGCCTATATCAGACGTTGTACGGCGTGTATCGACATTGTTCAAATGTTAATCGCATTACCATCGACCGTGATCGAGAGATGAATTCTACCACAATTTTTATTAACTACAAAAAGGAAGATAAGCTGTTGGTGGCAAGCGCGTAGCCGGGGCCGGGGGCATTATCGAGCTCCACTACTCGCCTCCCCCCCCCCCCCAAAAAAAAAAATTCTTTTTTTTTGTACTGTCATACACCACCGACCAAAGGAACCCCCGGTGCCGGAAATCGTTCTGGATTTTGTCTAGAACGTCTTTTTCATGCCCGAAAAGACATTTCAGCGCGAACATTGCGAACTCTGGCTGGATTTCGTGGCAACGCCCATGCACCAGGAGTCACATAATGCAAGGAGTCCCATCCGAGCGCAAAGTTTCAAGGGCGTTTCGATGGCGAGCGGGCTCGTCACTGCATCTCGCGGAGGCCGCAGAGTTTACGGAGCGCATGAATTTCAGTTCCAAATCATCATGTGTATAAAGTTCTCATAAACTTTTGAAGCGAAGGGTGCATTGACATACCCAAAGTCGTGCTTTAGACTTTCGATTCCGAGACTTTGTGGGTTTAATATTGTTATAAACATTTGGCATCAAAGGTGCGTTGACTTTTCTAAACATGATCTTAGGTTGTAGCGCGATGGGACACGGACACAGACTGGAAGCAGACCCCCCCCCCCCCCCCCCCCCAGGGGCGAGTGCTCACTCTCAACAAAAATTTTAATGCTTTGTTGGTGTAGCTATCGCAAGGCCAAAACACCATGTAATCATTCACGTATCTAAAGGCATGCACAGCCAATTCCTTAAGATTGTTTTATAGCTTTCTATTGACGCGACTTAGATAAATATCACTCAACACTGGCGCAACTTTTGAACCAATGCAAACTCCCGATTTTTGTACATACATAGAACTACCCCATTTCACACAGGTATTCTCTAAGTGAAACAAAAAAAGTTCTAGAAAAGATTCCACAGGCATCCGGCAGTCCTGAGTAAACCGGAACTCATCATTGTAGAGCGTCACTCCTTCTTTAACACTACACATTAGTTCCGTTTGCGGAAGCGAATAAAAAAAAAAGATCTTTTACATCAACACTGATCGCCGAGCATTTGCCTAGATTATTTTCTGTTAGGAAGCCTACAATTTCCTCTGAATTTCTTATCAGGAAGGGGTCTTCAAGACGAACGGAAGATAGCACATTATGCAAAAATGTTGATACAATGTACTGCCAAGTTCCTTTTTCAGAAATAATGGCTCGAACAGGAACTTCCGGCTTATGTGTCTCAGCATTAAAGAATATGTCGAGGTGCAGTCCCTTGGATTGTTTTACTCCCGATGCGAGGCGCTCAAGACCAAATTTCTCAAGCATATCAATTGCGGTTTTCTTCACTTTCTTTAGGTTTGTAACTTTTGAAACAAAATTTTTGTCAATAGCAGTTTTAGTTAATTGCGTGTACAATTCCTCAGGAACAACAACAAAGAAGCCTTCTTTGTCCGCAGTAACCAACCTAAGCTCGTGCTTGACGAAAAAACGCGGCACACCGGTTAGGTTGCCTGACTTACAGGGCTGAGGTGCAGTCCTCACTATCACATCAACGCACTCAGTCACACATCTTGGTCGAAAGTCTTCAGTAACCCAACGAGAAATGGTGACAAATCAGGTTCACAGGCAGACTTCGGTCTCTTGAGCAGAGTGTTTTCGATGTTTCCTGAGAGTTGTTGATTTCCGAGCACAAGCACTTTTCCTTGGTCCCGCGTACTCTTATCCTCCTTCGGGTAACGAAAGACGAGCATGGGCCCATAGGAATTCCGTGGCCTGCTCTGCGATCCTAATCCATTCACGAAAACGTCGTCGTTGGCCTTCCGCAGGTGGGGATCTCCCGCACAAAACCAGTAGCTTGTCCCTGAAGAACCGGACCTGTCGACAGAATTCTAAGTTCAGTATACGGGCCATCCTTCGGGAGTGTCCTGTTGAAGGTGTCATGCTTCCAAAAATTGCTTGAATATATGGAGGACATCTGCCGGTTCTACTGTACCATGCCACAGTTCTGGCTTTGCAAAGTGCTATTGCAATCAAAGAAGCAACATTGGCTTCACTAGAAAGGTTAAAGCGTTCACATTGAAAAGAGCCCTCTGTACAAGAAATGTAATGCAAAAGGATAGAAAGTTGGGCGAGTTGGTATGGTAACATGATCTTGGATTGTAGCGATGTACGGCTTTTCTAAAGTCGTAGATCGGACCATACAACGAGAAAAACCAAATCAACACACTATCAGACAAGCTGACAAAGCCCGCAGCGAGGTCCGATGAGACAAAGGGTTCTGGTGGTGCATTTGTGCCGTCATGTCACAGAAAAGAATATCAACATTTTTTTCACCTGCGCCAAGGCACCCATGTCAAGATAATAAAGCCAGCAAATGCAACTACGTTCTCATTTATTTTTCTACTTTGACTTTTATTCGCGAGAACACACTTAGTTTTTTAAAATTTTCTTGTTCTCGCTACAGCGGGTTGCCAGAGCCAGACAGGGCGCATGCGTTTTCCAAGTGTTGCCCCGATCACAGTGCGGCGCACTTTGGTGCGCATTCCTTTTTCTCTGGCCAAGTGAATTTTTCCCTGGCAGAATTTTGTACGCTTTCTGGCTTGCAGACGAGAAAAAGAAACAATGGTCGCTCACCGCCACCACTGTGGGGACTCGTCAGATTGCGACGCGTTCACTTGAGCGCAACCTCTCCGGAAAGTCTTGTCGTGCCGGTGTAGGATACCGAGCAGTATGCGTATGGTTCTCTGTGGACCAAGCGTCTCACATTTCATCATGTATATATATATATATATATATATATATATATATATATATATATGATGTGTCCCACAAACTGAAGAGTGTAGGGCAACGCGCTGGTGTCGCCGTGGTTTTTCCCGCTCCGGAAAAATTGGCAAAGCTTTGGAAGTTTGCTTCACAAGCCAGGCATGATCACTGTACTGCAAAACGCAAGAAGGGTGTAGTGCTCTGCATCACTGGCGTGGTTTATGTTATTCCACTCTCTTGGGGAAACAAGTGCGTGCGGCAGACGGGAAAGTGCTCAAATTATCGCCTCAGGGAGAACCATAACGATGTGTACTACACGGTACAGGGCCGTCTGGGTATTCATTGCCGCGACCACAAGCGTAAGCCCTGCTTTGAAAAAACCGAAGCGCTGGCTAAACGTAGTTAACAGCTGAGACGTGAAATAATTGAGGCAGATTTCATTAGGAAGTTTGATAGCTCGTGCGTCAGTTCTCCTTCCATTGCACTTTCATCTCGGGAAATGGCTTATCTTGACAGGGTTTGAATGGCAAACATTGCGCGTGCTCTGTAGGTACGTGGCTAGAATTAACAGCATTGCAAATGATCTTCCAAGTTTTTTGCCGATCGTTCACATATTGCGTTTGGTAGCACGCTATATATTTATTCCTTCATTGATTCAAGAATTAACTGTTGTAAGTCAGCGCTGTGTGCGTGTCGCTCTCTCGTGTCCTTGGCTTTGTTCCGCGGCATCCTTTTTCCTATTGGGAGTAAGCTAATGAACCTATAATTTTTCAATTCTTTAACGTCTCTTTTTTTTTGTGTGGATTAGTATAATGTTTACATTCTTCTTCTGTCTGCAGGCAAGTAGCTGCCCGAATTGCTCTGCTTTTACCCTTACTGCGCCTAGGTTGGCCTGCTTCTTCCTGACCAATTTTATTCTTTATTACTTCAAATTAAAATGAATCCTAAACCTCGCCAACCTACGATCACTGCACTTTACCTAACACTTCAACATCCTTCAATATGCTGGGATGGGTAGAAAGTATGAAATCTATTTCATTTCTTGTTTGTTTCTTGTTTCTGTTGTTTTCTTGTGAATATACTGTTGCGATTTATTGCGTATGCGTGCAGTGAAGTTTGTTTCAAGTGACACTTTTTTGCCCCTTATCAGGCTGTATCTCCGCATTTGTATATTCTATTGTATCTTCCCATTTATAATGTACGAGGTCGAGTCGGATGAAAGTGAGCCAACCAACCCCATACAATAATGGTTCGGTCCATTATCTGCAAGGCATGCGCGTAGGACACAGGCATCTCTCATTTACGGTGAACATTGGACTTTATTGGCCACTGTGAAACGCTGGAGCAAACGGTTGTGAAAGGACGGTTGGAAGGATGGAGCAAACGGTTGTGCAGCAAAGGACGTGAAATTTGCAAAGACGATCCAAGGCCGGGCGAGAGCCCCTGTACAATCACCCCAATACGATTGCAAAGGTTGATGAGCTGATTAGACAGGAACAGAGGATAAGCATCGACGAACTGGCAAAGCGTGTGAACATCATTCACGGTTCGGTTCACACAATAATTCATGAACATGTCGGTTATCGGCTCTTGCGTGCGCAGTAAATGATCAAGATTTTCGACCACCGCCAGAAGACAGAGCGGTTCGGCACTGCCTTGACTCATCCGGTCCGGTATCACAATGAGGGTGACGTCTTCTTGTCTGCAGTTGTGACTAGGGATCAATCATGGTGCTACTACTGCGAGCCTGAAACACGACGACAAAGCTTACAGTAGAAACACTCGAATTCACCACTACCAAAGAAACAAAAGGCCATCATTCCCGCTGGAAAGGTGTGGTTGGCATCTTTTGGATCGTCAGGGGCCATTACTGATAGAATTTGCTAAACCTACAGAGACTATCAATGGTTTCCGATATTGTAAAACGCCGAATCGGCTGCCTGTCGCAATCAAGAACAAATGGCAATTACAGAACACGACCGGTGACGACTGCTCCTGTGCAATACATTAGGACAAAGGACAGCGCCATTGAGATTTTTATCTTGCCACTGCATATACAGAAATGTAAAGGTGTTTGAATGACCAGTTTTCATTAAAATATTTGTCCTCAACTTGTTCATTTCATGGCCTTTACATTCTTCATATCAGCGGCATGCACTGAGTTGGTGGTTTCGAACTGATATAGTTCTAAATTTTGTGTGATCTTTTGTTTACTTAATAAAAAGAGAAAAAAAATGGAAGCACTGATATCAGTTATTTCTGGCATAACCTTTTGGGACATACGAATATATTCTTTTATGAAAAAATAAATATTTTGCTTGTCTTGACAGTGCGTAGCGTTCAAGAAGTCGTTTGCAGCATCTTTGGCAATGGCAATGCAGTTATTATTCATGTATCTGATTCCTCGACAAAGTATATAAGGAAGAGGCCAAGCTGCAATGTGAGCCCCCCTTCGAACGAAATTTCGGGCCGCGAGGGATTGGCTCCTGGCGTCAGCACGTACCGGTGCGCCACAGGTGAAATCGCAGAGGCCACGTTAAAAATGGGAGACTTCGCACGCCCACCGATAGAGGGCGCATCGTGTTCAGAATGAACAAAAACAAACCTTAATAACTTGCTAAAAACCGTGTATCTTAGCCTGTTTAGAACACAATACCGAACAAGAGGCACGTACAACCTAGACACAGGCCTTTTGGGGAGGGAGGAGGGAGGGGGTTATAGCAAGAGCAAGCTAGGAGACAATTTGTATCTGCCCAGTTTCACAGGGGATGCAAATAAAGATCATTACCGAAGCCCAAGAGTGGAGCCCGGTTGCAATGCATGGCTCATAAGTGACGTGCTGAACAGAGCAGACTACGACAAGACAACCCCACGGGCACTGACTATCAAATTGCGGTTTTATTCCAGAAAGCGAAACAAGAAAATGGAAAGAAGAAAGAAAGATAGGTGAACATCGCGAAAAAGACACAACTTAAGCTGCGAGTTATCAGGCATGCGATGAGGAATGAGCTACGGCCTGCTCGCCAATAACTTGATCTATCGCGCGGCCAAAGCGAAGGCACTTCTAAACAGTAAAAAAAAGCAAGCATCCGTGTTGTCGTCTTATTGTAGTCCTGTTGTCTGCGCTGCTTGTTCAGTAAGTCAATGTTCAACAAACTACCTCAAATTAGCAGGGTCCTATAGACGCGTTTCGTTGCTGGCAATACAGCCATATTGCTCGAGTGCTACTCGCATTAACGTCGACCGTCATTGTGAGATGGATTCTACCAGAATGTTTATGTTAGTTGCGTTATGAATTTGCCTAATGGAACAGTTTTGTTTCCTCGTACATATTACAGCCTGTCCACTGAGATAAAATATAAATTATGGCTATTAAAGGAACAAAGTGTTCATCTCTTCAGTGGCTCTGGAGTGGGCACCTACCGCTAGATGCCATTTCTGCAGGAGTGATTAGCTTCGTGCTCGCCATGACCTTCACTGTGTATAAAATGGGCGCGAAAGAAACGAGGAGCGTCCACGGAATTTCCGTTGTATTCTCTTTTCTCTAAGGCAGCACGCAGTTCCGAAACAAACTCTGTTACCTGTGTGGAAAACAGCACACAGAACAACCCAGATAACAAAAATGACGCAAAAGAAGGCCCTAATGCGCCAGAACTCTGACTAAAGGGAACGTTACGCATTGTTTGGAAGCCTTTAAGCGCACTCTTATCGCTTGCTGAGTCACATATTAGCTTAATCGTTAATGGTTACAAGAACCCGTTTGGGATTATTACTTTAACTACAGAATTTTAATAAATTCTACTTATCATCGTGCAACAGTTGAGAATGGAATAATATTACATGAAAAAAAAAAAGAACTGTGCTGGTTTTGTCTTGTGTGTGCGTTTGTGACGGGGGAAGGGAGGTGTGTGTGATCCCGACCAACGAGGGAAGAACAACGTTCAGAGTGCGGTACCATTTTTCAAAAATAATTCTTCGCAGTTTTATGACAACGATATGCCAACTACCGCAGTTCGTACCATTTCACTTTTTTAAGAAGTTCACCGTTTATTTACCGTTTTTTCCGAGTTTATGAGCAAGCCCACGGGAAATTGTTATCAGCGTCATTGAGCTGATTCAAGCCCAGGAGACCTAGCAACAGCCATAAAGTAACAGAAAAATTATGAGCGAGAAAAACTGAAAACATGAAAACAATAGATAATTTTTGGCGAAAGCCATCATAGACAATCAATGTGGCAGAAACATTTCGATCAGCGTCAGGTAAGCTGCTGATTTGTGAAGAAAAAAGATAGAGACTACCTCCAATGCAAGGCCATCGTATTTTAGGACGCGCTCTGTTTAAAGCAGCAGCCGAGACGGTCATAAAAGTCCAGGAAGAGTCGCAAAGAAAGCTTCGCTTTAATGAAGCGTTTTGGTGTCAAGAAATTGCGGGAAAGACAGGCGCTACGTTGAAGTGTACCCGAAGAGAAAAACAGTGATCTGTAAACAAAACAGTGAAAGGCGCAGATGCGAATTTCTGCTGTACTATATTAGGTGTGATCGCTGTTGTTATTTTTCATAGCACTGGAGTTTTTCACTTTTTGTCATTTCTTGGTCCTAAACAATGGGCTGAGCATGAGAATGTTGAAATTGTGAGCCGGAAAATGCTTTTTTGGGTTTCTCAAGTGCGGATCAGGATCTCCTCTTTCTGCCATCTCACTGCCAGAACTGCGCCTAGCGCTTAGTTCTTTGGAAACTCAAAAACAGTTATGCTTGTACGCAAATTCTGATCCGTCGCAGTCACCCTTATTCGCGCTTTCATACTGATCACCTCACTAGCATGAATACTGAGCAGATACAACCTGTCTAAATCCTTAAAATGTGGCAGCAGCTAAACAAACAAACAAACAAACAAACCATCGGTCGACAGATCAATCAATCAATCAATCAATCAATCAATCAATCAATCAATCAATCAATCAATCAATCAATGAAAACAACGAAAGAACAAACAAATAGACAAACAAACAAACAAGAACAAGAATATTTACAAATTAATAAGTAAATGTTTTTAAAGTGCCCTGTTCTTACGCTTACAATTTAAACACCGTGCTCGTGACGACAGACCCATATTCTCTTTCGTGTCAGGCGTCTTTCTCGCAATGCACCGCGCATTGACGCGGATCCACCGTCCATCGATCGAGCTCCCGCCGGGCTGTCGGCAAGCACTCTGCGCGGGAGCTCCATTAGGACGGCTTAGCCTGACTCTACTGCAACTCTCCCACACGCTTGATCACTGCAAGCAGGCGGAATGGCTAACTGAGGGGCCGACTAGCGGGCAGTTGTTGCCGGCAGCACCTCCTCGTCCAATTCCTTCCGGCACCACGATGATGGAGACCTCGCGACACAAGTCATTAGCGAAGCCATTGATATCGCAAGCTACATGTTCGCCATCTAGCCCATTCGTTGCCATGTTTGCTACGTTTGATTGATTTGTTTTCGTGATGTCGGAAATCCTTTCGACACTGTCGGCGGCCTTCCCTCGTACTACGTTTTTGTTTTCTTTCTCGATGTCTCCTTTAGTTATAAAACTCTTCGGCATGCTGAAGTTGTCTTTAAGCAGACTCCAAGAAGGTCCAGGTCGATCGCGTGATGATGACTCGATAATAATTTTTTAGTCGTTGTAAACGCATCTGCATGTACGTTTCCTTACCTAGGAAATTTGCTTGTTTGCAAATACAGAGCCGTTGTCTTAATCGAGGTGTTTATGAAATTTATGAAACGCCGACCAAAACACATGGACGGATCTGACTTGTCACGGGGTACTAATACTTCAGAAGGGAAAATTTTTTTTTGGTCGACCCGGCATATTCATTCAGCCATAGCGTATGACGTATGTACCTGCTTTAGTCGATCTAGGTTCCGGCCTCGGATATCACCTGGTCTCAGATGCGTGTTGAAGTTTAAAAGGAAATTGCTGCACAACTGAGCAAGAAGTAAAGAGAAAATGTGGAATACTTTCTCCTCCGCATCACCCTCATTTCATTTATTTGATGCTGATCTTCTTGTAGTTTAAGTTCGTGCTTACAGATATAAATGGAAATATCTTAGTTTAGTACATAATGAACGATTAAATTTCAGCAAAACTAATTCGGCCCGGCACTTGTACATCACCATAAGGAGTTTAACGCTTTATCTCACCGTAAGAACGATTGATATGAGCTAAGCTAGCTGGTGATTCTGTAGTTGCTTTGTGCAATTAAATTTGAGAAATGAAATTTTTTTTACCACTTAATATGCTTGCCAGACGCTAATAGCCAGCATATTTTACTTAGCGCAGGCTCTACTGGCGCGTCAGAGTGAAGCGCAAACGAGCTGCGCATGCGTTTGAAATACTTATTGCTTCGTTTTTAATCGGGCCGCTCCCTTAGCACTCAAACCATTTCTCTTTCGCGACAGACGGAGGCAGAGCAAAATAACTTCACGTTCGTGCTGTACCAACCTACATGCTTGAACATGGACGTCACATTTTAGAACACACTCAGACATTGAGTTTTGAAGTAAAGCTTCCTATGCGAAAAATCCCGGACATTCCTGACCGTGGCTGCTGGGTTCTACTGCTGTTTTGCTGCCTGTCTCATACTAAAGAAAAAGAAAGAAAGAAAGAAAAAAAAATGATCGCCATGTGTGACCCATTGCGTAGCCTGGGTGCTCTAGAACAATAGTGCGCGTGCCAATTTGCTTTACGCCGAAGACACAGGAATGAAATGGTCAAAATACATAACATTTTACTAATCATTTCACAAAAGTTTCGCTTCTCATAAATTTCAAGACGTGCGTTGAATCTGCACCATTCTTTATTTCTTTGTTCAAACAAGGACTGTACGTCGCAAATTGTTTATGTGTAATATCACTAGTGGAACGGCTTCAGCCACCTATCGTAATACTATAAGGTGTGAAAGCGAACGCCGAACACTAAAATAATAGTTTCATTAAACGATGGAGATTCTTCACTTGTGTGCATTCGTTGTACCGGTTTATTTGATCTACTTTTGCATATGCTGTACTTATTAGGCAATAGTGTGGCGCCTTGATAACACAAGACCGCCTAATGCCGTAGCATTTATGTGAATTAAGTATTTCTAGCCCTCCGTAGAACCATTTCGTGGCTGCCAACATACATGAAAGAGCAGGCTAGCAATAATTCGATCGGTGAGCCCAACGCAGGCGATATCTGGTTTAAACAATCCCTAATGCGAAATTTGAGTGCAACTCTATGCGTTCGAGGAGAGTGTGTTGGGAGGCTTATTGGTAAGACATTATTTTGTGAACTTAAACTGCGCTAGGGACGAGACACCGAGGTAGAGGTAGTCACCGAGACAACGAGGTACCTCGGTGTCTCGTCCCTAGCACAGTTTAAGTTCACAAAATAACCCTATGCGCGTTTTCATTTGGCGATATAGTGACTGGCGCATACAATCTTTCTCACGCGGCCGGTTGCAGACCAAGCGAAGTATGGCGCGACTGCCTGGCTAATCTGGAGATTCCGAGAGCCAGCGCATGGGTGACCACCCGCCGCCGTCGCAGACGACGAGCGCTACTCTGGCGCCATCTCGTAGCCATCGTCGTCGCACTACGCGCACTTTTCCTCTCAACCTTTCGCTGCACGCTCCTCCTCCAATTTTCTCCTCATGTTTTTCATTCGCCACTGCGCTCCGCGTTCACACCTTCATCCTTCCCTCACCGGACGTTATTCTGGTCAACCTCCCTGCCTTCTACTTATCTCTTTCCTTTCATCCTTCCCTCCGCTCGTTGGCTCGGTTACGCCGACGCCCACACTCGCTGTAGGAACAGACGCCTAAGAGATGCGCTCTAAAACATATGAAGAAGGTGTACTTCTGAAGGCACTGCTTCATAGATGTATTATATTATTTTTGTATTATTTTGAACAGCCGTTTGACATTGCTTGAATAAATTTAACATCAGCGGCGTGGTGCTTCGCGGTGCTTGTAGCCAAACTAGCGAATGTGACAGCAATCTTTACCTTTGTAAAAACCCTTGTTCACTCGCTGTAGGAGCATATACGTGTTCTGGTTGCCCTGAACGTACACGTACCTTGAATAGCTTGACAACTCTTGTGTGACATATTAAGTAGATATAAGAAAGTGAAAAAGAGGTACAGTAGACCTTTTCACAGACCTAGAAGTGAAACCAAAGAAGTGGCTGCTTTTTGGAGCTGTTCCGATGAGGTCCGCTCTATGCCAGACTTGTAATGAAATAAAATCGATAGACCGCTCTCTTTTTTCCTGTTTCTGTTTCATACTGCCAACGATATTCAAGACATACAATGAGGTTACTCCGAGATCTGCTTTATCAGGTTTGACTAGGATTAAATATTCTGCTCATTCTATCACTTGGGACGTCGACACTAGGCTATAATTACTGAGATGTTTGTTGCGCGGTTTTTAATGTTAAACAAAGCGGTTGCCGTACTATATTTTGCAAGCGTGAAAGTGAAAAATTAACACACACACACACACACACACACACACACACACACACACACACACACACACACACACACACACACACACACACACACACACACACACACACAGATATATATATATATATATATATATATATATATATATATATATATATATATATATATATATATATATATATATATATATATATATATATATATATATATTGCGACTGACGGTGAGCTGCAGTAATGCATTGTGGTGAACGCGGTTTTAATCATGAATCTGGGACTTCAAAGATGTGCAACGCAATACTATCGAATTTCTCTCTTTCACATTTATAACTATTTACGCGCTGAAGTTTTTGTGCGAAAGCGTCATATGGCCCATTGAGCGAAAAAAAAGGCGTCTGTCGTCTGTAGCAGCGAAACGGTAGACAAAGACCCTTTGGCTGCGAAGCGACATCCTGAGCGTTCCTCGAGGGAACAGAGCGGATGAAGGGGCACGCTATCGGCAGCGATAACTCGCCAAGTGTTGGCGAGGAGAGAAGGCATCACCACGACGCTACATCACTCGCACTCTCACTCTCGGAAGCCTGCGTTATCGGCGCGTTTCTTGACCGCGCAAGCTCTCGCTTACGTTCTAATTGCGCCTCGATAAGGCTAAAGCAAAACGCGCCAAGCGTCTCAGCGCACACGCTTGCCCTTGAGGTCTTCAATATTTAAAGGAACAGTCAGTGGCTTTGAATTGGACATTATTGCTTTCGCATTCACAACTCATAAGAAGCGCTTAGGTGTCCTCGGATTTCATTCCTGTAATTTATTCTCTTTCACTATTCATGTCACATAAATTATTTCTCGAAATCCTTTATTAATACAGTACTTATTCTTTTTATAGCGCCTCTTTAATAATTTTCTTTCAATTAGTCTAACTGCTCACTCGAATACTGTTCTTATTCGTTCAAACTCTTCGACTGTACTTATTTGTTGTTTCTACTCTTAGAATACACATTATTCGAAAGAGGAAGCTTTATCGCGGGCACAACTCCAATGCCGCCTATTCAAATACATATAAAACGCAGAAACGCTTTCATGAAATTAATACTTAGCACATTTTAATAAAATTAATCGCATTTGAGAGATAAACTTCAATTCTACTGACTGTTGGAAGAAGCGGTATTTAGATTTAAGGCCCAAATTGTTGAAAAAGGTATTATCTTAAATTAGTAAGTTCGAAAAAAAAGTAGAAGCACGAAGTTTACAAATATGTAGCTGTGCACCGAAAACAGATATAGCAGTTCCGTAAAATGCATCCGTTAGTTCATTCGAAGCGGTCAAACTTGACGTATGAATTTATATCTTAGCCGAATTGGTTACGTTGTTTACAAGGGTTTTGCAAGTGTCCTACTAATGTACTAGTGTTCTATTTGAGAGTCATGTGTAACAATCAATTTCATCCCATTAATATGTACTATTAAATCCAATTGACAGAATTGTCGTATTTTTTTTCGTTCCTGAGTTACATAGTTGTAAACTTCCTAATTTAGTTTTCTGAAAGTTTGCAAGTTAACAACAATTTTGATGAAAATATTGACCGCCAAATCTAGAATTCTCTACCACCAGTCACTAGATTTGAAGCTTTTCCCTTTAAGTGCAACAAAGCCCATAAAATGTCGTGCAGTGGTTGTCGAGAAAAACGATTTCTCTTTGCCCATGTATTTAAATGAGAGCCCCCGAGCTAAAGCTTCCTTTTAAGCTGCCACCTGTAGTCCGACGCTTGGCCTGTGCGCTCTAGTGGGTACGCGCCATTAGTGCGGATCATAATCATCGTGACCATCAGCGCAGGTGTGGGTCTCGCCACTCTCTTGAGTTGCACCAGCAGGTGTTTTCAAAGTCAAGCAGCACACGTTACACGGACCCACGACGGTGGCTTAGTGGCTATGGCGCTGCCTTGGTCACGTGTTCAGTCCTGTCCATGGCGATCACATTTCGACGGGAACTGTATGCGAACACATACGTGTACTTAGATTTAGGCGCACTTTCACGAACCCAAGGTGGTGAAGATTACTCCGGAGTCCCCGCTACGGCGTGCCTCATAATCATGTCGTAGTTTTGGCAGGTAAAACAACATTTTTTCAACGTTATAGGAACAATCAATATTTTGTGAAACTGTGAACAGCACCTTCTGGTTCGTGCTGCTCCTATTCATTCTAGAAGTTCCACAGGGATGCCGCATTGTATTAAGAACAATCTTTTTCGCTTTTCGGAAACCGATGTCCCACTGAACAGGGTTTGGTTACGTTTCTGTGTAACAATTTTCATTGTAACATCTGTGCCAATGCAAACAGACGTATGCATGCTGGTGCCATCAGTGGTCAAATGAAGCATGCTTTTAAATTTTCATATCCAACGTCACGCATGAACCAGATGCAGGCATTACTGGAAAATTATGTGACTTGTCGGACGAAAGGATACGTGGCCGGCCATGCTGTTCTTGGTAAGCTAAATTCAAGGCAAGATCTCCGACAGAGAAAAATCGGCAGCTCACGTTTACTGCGCAGCGCATAATTAATGACCAAGCCTTATTTACACGCGCGTGTTTTCCCGGTCGATTAATTGCGCAGACGAGCGAATGCTCATAACGCAAGAAACCATTGTTCTCATAGAAGCACCATTAGAAAGCGGCTGCCCATTACACCCGCGTTGAATGGAGGCCTCTGAAAGCAAGAGAGGTGCATTAATAATCCTACTCGGAACCACGTGCAGTGTGTTTTCAGATAAGCCTATCTGTGATATCAGCAACGTCTGTGCCTTTAGGGCTCTGGCGTTTCGCTATTTTGCCTGGCTAAACATGAGCTAGGACTCACGAGTGTGCTCACTTTGAAAAAGAGATAACAGGTTGATTGAAACAGCACACCTACGATCGTTCTTTCTTTTTTTTTCGCCAGCTTTCCTGACATGTCAGGCGGTTCATTTTTCTTGCCGCCGCAAGAAAACTACAACCGAAAAATGACGCAAGTAAATCGGTCAGGTGTTCTTTCCTAGGCTTCTTGGGATTGCCTAACCGTATCATTTTATCCTCAATTAATTTAAAGTCGAGATTAACCTAACAAAGCCAAGAAACACTCTCACAAATAAAGAAACCAAACTACGTTTTGACACTTTGACCATACAGAGTGCATTCGCAAGAAAAAAGAAATGAAATAGAATTCGAGCAAAATTTTATCATTATAATAATTTATTTATTAGCAATTCGTCCGCTGAAGTGTCGATAACTGAAAACGCCTTGCATATCATCAACGCTATTATGGCCTCTACGTTAAACTTAGAGAGCTTAAATAAGAATTTCAGGAATCAAATTCTGCGCATCGAAAAGTATACTTTGGGCTTACGAGAAGTTACAATACTTGTTGTTCCTTTTCCGTATGCGCATATATATATAGAGGAAGAAGAACGCCCTTAATATACACCAGTAACGCTAAGCAGCTTACGACCGTTGCACACTTTTGATTATAACTTAGTGGACACTTTATTGCACGAGAAATAATGTTTCAATTTATCAAAATAGCACGTTCATCACAGTTGCCTGTTTTAGAGGCTGAATTAAGCATGATGAACACTAGTAAGAATGCTTTTCCTCTCGGTAGGTCACCTGCTTGGTGTCCTATGCAGGAAAAATTTTGATTGGAGCCTGTAAGTTTCCGAATAATATAAAGACAGAGTTAATATGGCGTGCTCGAACCATTCACCTAATATAACACGAACTCCTTGTGCAGCAAAGTTAGCGGTGAGCCAGCACAAGCATGCATTATGAACATGCGTGAAAAAACCGAAAAAATACGTAACATTTACTATAAGACTTGTTGCGGCTATATATCCGGATATAAAATCACACGTTGACATAAAATGACACAATCTGCCAATGCTGCTAATAGCAAGCTAGGACCGGAGCTTTTCAGAGCTGCCCGAAGAGAAGTCTGACTAGTATTGAGGCTAATACAACGTACCTAAAGGTAAAACTGCGTTGTTTGAATTGTTTGAAAACGGTTGTAGTGGTACGTCGGAACATTATTTCGTTGCCAAAATATCTTAGCAAGCTGCCGGTAAACGTAATTCACTCAGAAAACATAGGTTTCAACCTCTAAACTCAAGGTTGAGCCTGAGATTTTTTTTGTGGACCCATTTTAATTTGAAAGTGATAGAAATGCCACGAGCGTGCGCAAGTATGGGCGACCAAGTTTTTAAGTGCAAAACTAGAAGGACAGGAAAATAAAAAGACGCTAGAAGTATAAACTCGACACAGTCGGGGGATCTTCTCCTTGATACTCCCTTGGACATTGCAAACTCCTTCATTAATTCCTTCTGTGCAGATAATGAAGAGTGTGAAGATTCATTAACCGAGACTTACCCCCGTTTGCCCCATAGCTTTTTCCTTTATCCCGCAACACCTCAAGACATAGTCACAGTCATTTCCAGTCTAAAAAATACAGGACCTGGTCTTGATAACTTCAGCCCTTCTCTTATAAAAACGATAGCTTACCTAATATCTGAAACATTCTGTCACATAGTGAACCTTATCTTTAAAACAGGAATTTATCCAAGTTCTTTGGAGAAAGCCAAAATAATCCCTGTTTTCAAGAAGGGAGATAAGCGTCTAACATCTAACTACCGCCCTATAGCTATACTTTCATTCTTCAGTAAAATTATCGAAAAACTAATCGTAACACGCTTATCAAGCTATTTATCAAAATTTTGCATCCTATCACCAAATCAATTTGGGTTTCGGGAAGGTTACTCAACTGATTTGGCATTAATATTTCTAACAGACAAGATTCGGCAGGCAATTGACGCTGGAAATTTCGCTGGTGCATTATTTATTGACCTCTCTAAAGCATTCGATTCACTTGTTCATAACATCCTTTTTGCTAAATTAGACTCTATTGGTATAACTGGCCCGGCACTGCAATTACTACGTAACTATTTGAAAGATAGAGAATACAAAAAGATAGAGAAAGATAGAGAATACACTGTATCAATCTCCAGCACTTACTCGCACCCTAAAACAACTAACATTGGTGTACCACAAGGATCTATATTAGGGCCTCTCTTGTTTTTAATATACATTAATGACCTCCCAAAGTACCTAAAGTCCTCTGACTGTATCCTTTACGCTGACGACACTACCATCTTCTCCTCAGACAAAAGTCTTGATTCACTGATGTGTAAGCTTAATCACGACGCGGCAAATACTATAACTTGGTGCCAACTTAACAAACTACACATTAATACTGCCAAATCTAACTTCGTCATCTTCTCAGCTAAACAAAAACATATCTCAGTGTATCCATCGCTAACCTTTGCCTCCGGTGTACTTTATCCTACTGATAGTGCACTGTTTCTTGGCGTCATATTAGATAAACACCTAAAATTTGACGAGCATGTTTTATCCTTAACAAAGAAGGCAGCATATGGAATTAGACTATTAATTAAAGTTCGAAATTTCTTTAATATGAACACACTCATCTCCCTCTACTACGCTTTTATTCACACGCATATTAACTATTGCATATCATCATGGGGAAACACGTATTCTACACATTTATCTCCACTACAGCATACCCAAAATCAAGCAATTCGCATCATTACACGTAGCAGCTACACATCGGAAGCATCTCCATTGCTCAGATCTAACGGCATTTTATCGTTACAGAAACTAAATAAATACTCACTCGGAATACTTGTTTATAAATCTGTTAACGGAAAGCTCCCGTTCCCTATAATTACTACCAGCCAGTATCCATTTTCCACGTCTACCCGTTTCGCTTCTACCAACAGCTATTTACTACCAAAACCTAGAACTAATTATGGTAAATTTACTACTAACTTTTCAGCCACATTACTTTGGAACTCATTACCGTGTCATATTAGGATATTCTCTCATTTTTACACATTCAAATCAAAACTTCGTAAATTTTTGCACTCAATATAACAATTTGATCGTTATCACTATATTAATAAGTGCTTTGTTTCGTTAAATATTTTACTGCGTAAGCTAGTGACTAACTTAACATGGTGTCTTTTGTCTTTGCATATAGCTGCTTTGTATTCATATATCCTACTCATTTGTAATGGGAGGTCCCCTGTACAGTCTATTGACTATGGGACCTCCCTCTGTATGTATGTATAATCCCCATTTGTAACCTGATTATTATGCAAATAAAGAACTTGAACTTGAACTTGAAAGAGTGGACTAAAACGGGAGGCTGCTTCAATTCTTTTTGCTTGATATTATGTTTTCTGACCTGTACCTTATTATCTTTAGCATGAACCCTTATTTATTATTATTTTTGTTGTTCAGGAAGCGTAGACAAATGGAGATTGAGGGAGAAATTGTCTAGATAAAACAAGTGAAAGCTCAGCGTATGATGAAAACGGAGACTGATCATGTTTTCTAGGCCGGAAACCCATCACATACTGTTGGGCGCCCGGCTTCTTGAAAGTTTTGTACTTCGTAGTACCAGATGCGTAGCTGAATTCTTTGTCTTTTTACTATGACAACTGTGTGTCCAATTAGACTTTCTCTATAGATATCACTATTCCTAGTAACGTTCTTTTTTGCTTGCTCACATAAAATTACACATATCTACGGAACTCACCTTTGGCTCGATCTTAAGGGAAACGGTAACTCCACGGGAAAGGAATTGCGGCCTTCCGTTCTTGTCATCGCTCTTGCCTTTAGGCGGATGCCACGTCGGAGTAATCATTTCGCCACGGTTACCTGCGCCACCAGACACCAGAAAGCTGAAGTACTGAAATGAGGATAACCTGATTAAATGCATTTTAAGTCGGTGAAAAAGTGACGAAGACAAGTGGCCGCGCTTCCGGAAGAGCGCTTACCTGGAAATTCCTAAGTGAAGGCGGGTGAAGGGAGGAAGCTGCATTAGGGATGAAATGCTTATTGATAATCTGATTCACATTACTTTTTCGCTTTCGCTGGTTGTTCTGCCGTACATCGCATCGCTATCGCGTTGAAGTTGCAAATTTCGCATATTTGCGGGCGCGTACTACAGGCATTCACGTCGCGCACGCGTGTGGTGATGATAGCTTCGTGCGAGAAAATTATCGAGATTGTTTCGTGACCATGCCTGGTTCGCATGCAGATCCGAATATCTTCTATGGCAATACGGGTGTATATGAAGGGACTGTTTTGAGGAGTAAAATTTAGTTTCAAATCAGCGCTTGTCCGTGTACGCCGTTTCGTACTTCAATACGACTATTCCAAAAATTAAATTGGGAGGTTTCACGCGCCGAAACCACAACCTGATTACGAGGCATGCAGTATAGCGGGGGACTCCGGATGAATGTGTACCACCCGGGGTTCTTTACAGCGCACATGTACCTAAATTTATATGAGTGCCTTAGCATTTCGACCCCAGCGAAATGCGGTCGCCGCGGTCGGGATCGAACTCGCCACCTCGATCTCAGGAGTGCGGCGTCTAGCCACTTAGCCACCACAGAGGGTTGATGCTACTAGTTAAGAACTGCCAGTTAAAGCCCTCTCAGGCACGGCGTAATTTCAGAGCGCTGCTTCCATAAGGCCGTGTTACTGCCGAAGGGCGCAAATAGGTAGCTTAGCTATTTAGCAGGAAACAGTCTTAGCATTGCGAACAAGGTACGAAAAGGCTGTGAGGTATAAAAAAATTTAAATGTAATATAGCTGCCGAAAAGAACACAACCAAGGCATACTGTTTTATTCCGGCAGGTCAGATTGTGAAACCTGCTCTCAAGCTTTGAAAGAACTGAAAATGCGCCATTTTGTTTATTGAGCCATGCCTGTTTACCTCCCCCCCACTCCCGCTCTCGCTAAAGTGCACGTCGATAACCCTGTCGTGTCACTCGCGTTTGTTTCGGTGGACTCCTGCTCGCTCGAACAAATCAATAGCTGCCATTTCCGATAAACGCTAGGGCAGGCTTAGAAAAACGGAAGGACGTAGGGGTACAATGGAAATCGCGTGAACTCTGCTCAGTGGGTCTGTTCTGTGCTGTTTTCTTTTGAGGGCGTAGTTTCCCTATCAGTGTCGTTCGGTGTCGTGCGTGGAGAGAGAAGGTAAATAAGCGCAGGGATGTGAACCAGGCTGGCGACCGGCTTACAATGTTACATGCAAGGAAAGGGAAAGAAGGAGAACAGGAGGAAGAGAACAAACGGCGCGCGCAAACGATATGGCTACCTAACGACAGCAGCTGATAGAATTTCAGGATACCACCGTATATGCAAGGTGCTGCAGTGACATGGAAAAGGCACCGAGTAGCTCGAATAGCTATAACTGATGAGCGCTTTTCAATACAAATCCCCACTCTTTTATGTCTTCGTTACTTAGTTTTATAGAAAATAATAATAATAATAATAATAATAATAATAATAATAATAATAATAATAATAATAATAATAATAATAATAATAATAATAATAATAATATAATAATAATAATAATAATTATTATTATTATTATTATTATTATTATTATTATTATTATTATTATTATTATCAAAATAGTAGTCGTCTGTCGACATGTCCGTTGCACAGAAATGGGCATCATCACTTCCATGCATGAGCCTCCATCGATAGTTTTCCTTATATCGGCGGAAAGACTGCCATTGTGTGCTGATAGAAGAAAAACAAAAAATCGGAGTGGTTGCTCACGAGTGCTAAATATAGCTAACCTAGGATGAGATGCAGCGGCTATAATGAAAAGCGTTTCGTAATAAGAACGGGCCCCAGCAGTGGCGCTATGAAGAAGCAGCTGTACCAGCAAGAAGTCATGCATATCATCTCAAAAGTCCCACGAAGGACGAGACTGGGAGCTAGAAGCAAGGTGAGCATGGGTGAATGCAAAAAGGTTATTTGTCCCCGAAGCCCGCCTGCTATTCATCGCCTCTTCTACAATAAGATCATATCTGTCGAGGAATGCACCCGGTGAAGCCGCTGCTATAACACTACAAAGTGAATTTTCTTGTGTAGGAAATAATAACGGCAGCGTTCTTTGGCAAGAAACACTCTTTACAACGTAACGTTTACGATGGAGACAAAATGGCCACGAATCACATGTTTCGTTTTGCAAGTGCAGGAGAAAGAGAGCGAACGACAAATGAGCTTTAGATTGGGTATTAAATTTTCGTGATATTTAAGGAATGCAGAAGTCTTTGACAAGATTCAATCAACCATGGCGCCGGGAGAATGAAACCCTGCAATAAAGAGGAAAATAGAACTGGGCATTGTGAATTATCCACCGGGAAAGCAAACTTTAGCAGCAGTCAGCTGCTTTTCCTTTGCGATCAATGGCAGTGAAGGTCGATCACTATCACTGAAAAATAGCTTTCAAAGTAGCTGTTTTCTGATCTTGCTTCCAATGGCCGCTTCCTTTCGTAAGCGGTAACATTTATGTAAATGTATATTTTTTGCACCTCAAGAAACAGAATATGTCCCTTATGTTGCTTTCACCTAACGGACTCTTGGACCAAGACAGGAGCATGGCGACAATAAATTGTCGTAGCGACATTTTCGGAATGCTTGCGCACCAGTGGTTTGTTTGATTTGATACCTGTGGGTCTCACACCGCAGAAAAAAAGAACAGCCATCTGTTATTGCACTTGCACAGCACATTCGGCTTCATTGCCATGTTTACTGAAGAGGCATAATGGGCACCGTTTCCCCGACTGAAGAGAAAAACCAACCCATAACGTAGTCTGCAGCGCTTCGAAGATGGCTTATTGGCTAGATGCGATCGATACAGCCGAGCTAACGGCACAGGAACGATACTTATAGCAATCATGGCGGTAATGGGAAAATGTCATACAGGTTTACCTCTGGACGTCACCTTGCACTGCGAGATGCTGGTGACACAAGGCCTCTGTGCTGTGCAGAATTGTTTCATTAGTGGTACCGGTCGCGTTTGTTACCAGGCCTCGCCAACCACACGTGCGGTCATATGAAAACACGCCCCTGGAGGAATGCATCCGTCGCGAACTGCACCGACGGCGACAGCTGGAGGGCACTCGGCCCGCCTGTCACTTCCGCAATGTAGCAAAACGGGAGCGGATGGTCCATCTGCTTAAGAATGTACCGATTGATTTATCTATACCACCTTGGTCATGCAAATTTATGTATGACATCAAGCATTTCTTTTTATTTTGTTCTGTTTTTCTCATCGTTATTCGCATTAGCAGCAATATCCAAGATACTGTGTTCTTTTTCCGGGCACGCACGGCTGATTCAGGGGTGGCCTTGGAACAGTCGCTGCACCTTGTTTTATGCATCTATTATGCGTCACTATATCTGTATTATGCGTATTGCCCTTGCATGTAGCACATATGCTTGATACCCTTTGTATTGTTGTGGGCAAGATCTTCAAAAGTGCACATGTGCGCTATGCACTAGCCACACTAACCAAATGAAGGACTATATTTTGTAAATTTTATGTTTCAACTTTGAAATCCTGTCTTGTTATATTCCACCGACGTTCTTTAAAACTTTCTCATACTAAACTTTTACTGCATTTTCACAACACGACGACCTGTGCCTATGTGTTCCGTTTCTCTTCGAATGTTCCGGAGCACAGGCCCCACGTATACTTCTCGAGGCTCATTCAGGTCAACCACTTAGCTTTTACAGCATCAAAAATACATAAAAAAATAACTAATTAATAAATTATATATATATATATATATATATATATATATATATATATATATATATATATATATATATATATATATATATATATATATATATATATATATATATATATATATATATATATATATATCAATGTTACCCCTGTACCCTTCTTGCTCTCTTATGGGCAGCTTTTTTCTCGTTCTAATGTATTGATTAGTTGTGGGCGTGTATACTGTGTATCACTGGGTAATTTAATGCATAAATTGTGTCATTTCTAGTAGTCTATTAGGTTTAAAGATAGACAAAGACGTCCAAGAGTCGCTAAACGATGTGTTTCTCCCTAGGGAAAGAAAACAAAATGCTGTCGTCTAGAAGAGTTAAACGCTGATGCCTTCACAAAATAAGCGAGCTGAAGGACGTGCGACGTCTGTCAAGTTTTGTGTTGCTGCTTGCGTGCTATACTGCTTGACCTGTTTAATAAACCCTATTACAGCCACGAGAAAATTTTTCCGTAAAACCCGAGACAAATATTACTTCGATGCAACGGTGAACGTACAATGTCACTGTAAAAATCGCTCATGCTTTCCTACTGCTTGGTCGAACGTCCTCTCAAACATAAAGGGTCTTCAAAGTCAAGCTAACCGTAATTTTGAAAAAAGAAAGGCTACGCTAGCTACGCAAACTGCTTACAAGGCGGTTTACACACTTTGGCGGACACAGTTTTCCTGGCAAGTTAAACTCATTAAACGCAAAGTTACCGAACTCTATTTCATTAACTTTTTTCACTCACAAATGTAGTAAATGATTGTATTTTATACCATAAAATAATTATATTTCAAGACAAGTTCACTTTGTTTGACCCTGATGGAGCGCTTCTGTTCCAAGGTATTCATCATCAAATAAGACACTCGGTCAGCTAACTTCGCATTCAGGGGCATGGATTTCGACACAATATCAAGCCGTGAGGGAAAGGAAAGAAAGCCAGTCGCTGCTTGTTTTTGGCAGCCGCGAGCAAAAGCGCAGCTGGCTTCACTCGGGTTGCAAACGATGTGCCAGACGAAGTAAGCTACGTCAAAATGGGGGCTTGACGTCGGGTCGAGACCCACGTCCGTGAATGCGAAGTTGACTAAGTGCAAAATTTCATGGTGAATATTTCGGAACACAAGCCCTCCAGGAGAATTAGATGAAGTGAAGCTGTCGTTAAAAACGATTGACATAACGTTTGAAATATAAACACATACGTAAGCGTGAGAGCGAAAAGAATTAATGAAAAGGTATTGTTAATTATGTGTTTTTATTTCTCGCAAGAATTTTCGCTTCGTAACTATGATGCTACTAGTATGCCGCAATTACAAGATATGTCTACCAAAGCGCATAAACTACCTGTGCAAACAGGTTTCCCGTGGCTAGCATAGCATATTTAACTAAGTTGTCCTTAGTTTTGCTGCTTTTACATATAGTTTACTGATGTTAATTACCAATATTTTAACTTGCAGTTGTTTAATCAGATCCCATTGCCCAAATGGGTGCTGTATATGTACAAAGTTCCATTCAGTGCTAGGGGAAATTAACTTTTTGCCTTTCCGTACGGGCACCTCGAATGTTCTATACCACTGTAGCGACAGTGGGGGAAAGCGATTTGTTCCAAAAAAGGTTGAATTGAAACAGTAAGCAACAAAAGTGAGCCATCCAGCGCGTGACGCCATGTTGGCTCGCTCACCCCCAAACACAACGTTCTTAAATGTACCCTCTAAACGTTATCAATTACAGACCAAGTCCATATAGCTAAATGGTTCACGAGAAGCAAGTATGCCTCCTTCTTGCATGTTCAAAGGCTAGCATGCTACAGACTACGCCCTGTTTTGCCTCGGTTTACATTCGAGTCGTCTTTTTCGCCCTTCTTGCGCTGCGCCGCTGAACCACGACGCGCTGAATGACATCCGCATACCATTGGCGCTATATTAACGGAGGTGCCCAAAGACTCAAGAAGCAATGGAAAAAAAAGTAGTGTACGGTAGTATAGGAAGAGAAAGGAAATTATCGCTGGTCACGGTGGTAAAATATCTTAAGAATAGCAGGCAAGAAGGACGAGGACCCGCAAGGTGTAACCACGGTCTATCATCACGTCGTCTTGACTTTGAAGTTGCAGCGAATGATGCTTTCCCTAAGAAAGCAACTTAATATTCTTACTAAAGTAATTATTCGATCACTTATGCCGTAGAGGAGCCGTGCATTTAGCAAAAATCGTAATATTCAGCGCGGCGGTGGGGAATCGAACGTGCGGGCGTGAAAATCTGCGCCCGCGTGGGCTCACTAAGAAGGCTAGCGTTAGTGCAGGTGAACACAAGTGACAATAACTGGTGTCAGTGAAATGTAATTAGCATGCACTCCAAACCTGCAAGTGGAAATTTAAGAGAGGTAGGCGATAGACGTAATTGATAGCTTCACGCGCTCGTACTCAGACGCGTCACATAGAAAGAAAGGCTAATGACGCCACCTTTCCAGCAACTGAAATGGAAAACTTGTCTTATCCTCCGCGCTTACAAGTTATAAACTCGCGTGAGTGAAAACCTCTTATTAGGACCTTTCGTTTACATCGTCTGGATTTCTGCGGAAATGGTTGTACAGTGGCTTCCGAATTTGAAAGAATGGAAGTCAGTTATCTTACATGAGCGCGAGATCTCATTAATAAAGTTTTACTGTAAAAATGAATCATCACGCAAAATGACACACTGTAAGGAAGTCACCACGTCGGCATACACGTAGCGACGTGAGAAAAAACCACGATTCATTAACGGGTCATCGGTATCAATTATTACGACCTTTTCCGGGCCAGGCGCGTTCAAGAAGAGCAAGCGGGTGGCCTAATGGTCCGATCATTAGGAAAGGGACAGTGCAAGACACCACTTTTTGGGGGCATTATATTCGTCTGAGTCTCGCGGGCTTTCCATAAGAAGGCTTCGGCAGGGGTGTAATTGGGTCGGAAAAATGTGGTGACAAGAATGTCGCTCATTATGTTCATGTTCGCCATGTCTTTGACAAAATTCACTAAGGCGTGCTTAATTTCGCGGATTTCTCTTTATGTAAAGTTCGTCTGAAATGTATCGTCCTCAGTAATGTTCCACCAGCGCTCCTGCTCCTTTGGAACTCCGCTGTTTGGATCGGACTGCTGGTACGATCTGTTGGGAACTCGGCGCTGACGCCCGTGGTTGTACCTGGGTCGCAAGCCCCAAGGGTAGCGTTGGCCTGGCGGCCTGGGGTACAACTGGAAGCATCCGAAGGTCCCGGCAAAGCATGAGTCGACTGGTAACAACGAAACAACTTGTTTATTTTAACATCGCAAAGAGTTGGCGGTCAGGTTTGACCGTAGTAGAGAGACGGGAGAGCACTTCACTCAACAGAAGAAATCGGAGCCCTCCTTTTGGCATCCGGGGGCAGCTGTTTTTATACTCTCGCAGTTGAGGGCAAGAAGGAACCCCTCAAAAGACGAGCACGTGAATGTACAATGGGCTAATGGTGGCGCACACTGTCGTAGCGATGCCGTAGCACCATGTCGAGCACGATCTCGTAGCACCCTGTCGTGGCGCTGCCGGTCGGACACAATGACTGTAATGAGAGGATGGTCCCTGCTTTGGCATCGCCTGTTTCGGGCACACTGACTGGAACGAGGTCCCTGCTTTGGCATCGCCTGTTTCGGGCACAATGACTGGAATGAGATCCCTGCTTTGGCATCGCCTGTTTCGGGCACAATGACTGGAATGCGAGGATGATCCCTAGGCGGTCGCATCGCCGCAGTCGCGCCTGGAAACACCTGGCGATGAGTGTTGCGGCGACGACGATCGGGCCAAAATGTCTGCCGCCCCGCCGCAGTCGCGCCGGCAAAACCACGTGTCGCAGGCGAAACGCAACAGACCGCCCCGCCGGGGGAAGGAGATCCCGATGGGCAGGGGACTGCATCCGCTGTCCGGAGGGATGTCGCTCGATGATGCTCATAACCGAAGTCGGGCGTCCCTCGACGTTTCTTGAGCGCAGCGCACAGAGAAGGCCTCGTTCTCTTGTTCAGGTTCGCACGGGACACTGCAAAGTGACTTCGGGAGAGTTCACATTTTTGTTCTCGTTCCCGGCAAGCGTTAGAACTACGCTGAAACTCAACCGCTCAGTCAGCAAGCACGGCACAACCCTCACTAAGCCCTGCCAGGCTCTTTCCCCTTTTTATACCACTGCCTAGTTCCTTACAGTAGTCTAGCATCACTCAGAACGCGTCCACAAATTGAAAAATTGCACTAGAAAGCATATCATCACTTTGAAACACTAAACAAAAGCAATATGTTAAAAAAAAAATCCTGCCTCAGGAAGAAAACATCAGTAACAAACAATTTTGAGGCTGATTCCTACGTTAGGGGCTTCGACTTAAGCCATCGGCGTTACCGTTGAGACTCCCCTTTTTGTAACGCACCTCAAAGGAATATTGTTGTAAAGCGAGGCTCCAGCGCAGGAGGCGGCCATTTTTGGGAGAGATGGTCTGCAGCCATTGGAGAGGGCAGTGATCCGTCTCAATGATAAACCTCGAGCCGGCTAGATAGCATGACAATTTCTGAACGGCCCACACGAGACATGCACACTCTTTCTCGGTGGCGCTATACGCCTGCTCACGACTGGTCAGCTTACGACTAGCATACAGGACGGGGTGTTCTACTTCTCCATTTTCCCGTTGGCACAGTACAACGCCCATGCCTCGCTCACTAGCATCGCACTGAACAATGAACCCTTTTGTATAGTCTGGCGATCGTAGCACAGGCTGGCTTGTTAGGGCACTCTTTAGGGCGCTAAAAGCTCTTTCCTTGGTCTCGTCCCAGACGACTGTTTGAGGCTCTGTCTTTCTTAGAGCATCCGTCAGGGGAGCCGCGATATCAGAGTACCTAGGGATGTACCTCTGATAGTAGCCGGCGACACCCAAGAACGACCGAATATCGGTCTTGGTGCGCGGTTGCGGAAAGTCTCGCACAGCGGCCACTTTTATTTCAGAGGGGCGGCGACGACCCTGACCAATCACGTGACCGAGGTAGACAACCTCGGCCTGTGCTATCTGGCACTTAGGAGCCTTGACTGTCAAGCCCGCTTCGCGCAGGCGGGTTAGCACTGCCCGCAAGTGTGCCATATGCTCAGACCAGGATGCGGAGAATATCGCTACGTCGTCTAGATACGGTAAAGCGAATTCTTGCTGTCCCCGCAACACTTTATCCATGAGACTTGAAAAACAGTATGGCGCGTTCTTCAAACCAAAACTCAACACTTTAGGACGGAATGTTCCCATTGGTGAAATGAACGCCGCATACCTACTAGCCTCTTCTGTAAGTGGAACCTGCCAATAACCCCTGACAAGATCTAGGGTGGAAATAAACTGAGCGCTACTAACTTTCTCAAGGCGCTCCTCGATGTTAGGGATCGGATAAATTTGATCCTTAGTGATGGAATTAAGCCTGCGGTAGTCTACGCAAGGACGAGGTTCCTTGCCCGGTACCTCAACTAAAATCAAAGGGGAGGTATAATCACTCTCACCTGCCTCAATAACACCGAGCTGTAGCATTTTCTTTACCTCAGCCTCCATAATATCGCTCTGGCGGGGTGACACCCGATACGCCTTGGATCGTACTGGCTCTGGGGAGGTAAGTTCTATATCATGAGTAAGTACAGAAGTCCTACCAGGCCTCTCAGAGAACAGACCTTGAAACTCTTGTAATAGCTGGTGTAGTTCGGTTTTCTGCTCGGGCGACAGCGGTGCTTTACTGATAAGGTCACTAATGACTTGACCGGTGTCTTCCCTGTTCGTCACTGAGCCTAGTCCTGGAAGCTCGACCGGAAGCTCTTCAGGAACGTTTACCATCATGCACACCACTGCTTCCCTTTGTCTATAAGGTTTGAGCAGATTACAGTGGTAAACTTGCTGTGCTTTCCGCTTTCCTGGCAGACTTACCACGTAGTTAACGTCCGACAGTTTCTGAACAATTCGTGCTGGGCCCTCCCACTGCACGTCTAGTTTGTTGTTTAGCGATGTGCGCAATATCATGACCTCATCGCCAACCTCAAAACGACGGGCCCTGGCTGTCCGATCATAATAAACCTTGGCCCTCTGCTGGGCCTTTGTCATTGCTTCACCTGAGAACTCCTGTGCCCTTCTTAAGCGTTCGAGGAGCTTAAGTACGTACTCCACCACGACTGGGTCGTCGCCCCTACCTTCCCATGATTCTCGAAGCATGCGAAGCGGAGATCGAAGCGAGCGACCGTACACCAGTTCAGCTGGCGAAAACCCCGTAGCCGCATGCGGCGCGGTCCTTAAAGCAAACATCACCCCAGGCAGACACAGCTCCCAGTCAGTTTGATGTTCAAAACACAAGGCTCTCAACACGCGCTTCATGACGGAGTGGAGCTTCTCAACGGAATTCGACTGTGGGTGGTACACTGAGCTGTGTAGCAGCTTTACCCCACACCTTTCGAGAAAAGTTGTCGTCAAAGCGCTAGTAAACACTGTGCCCTGATCTGATTGGATTTCCGCAGGAAAACCAACTCGCGCAAATATGGACAGTAGTGCATTGACTATCTCAACTGAGCTGAGTTCTTTAAGCGGCACTGCTTCAGGGAACTTTGTCGCTGGGCAGGTCACAGTCAAAATGTGTCTGTACCCCGTGGCTGTTACCGGCAGAGGTCCCACTGTATCAATAACGAGCCGTCTAAAAGGCTCCGTTATGATAGGTACCAATTTCAACGGCGCCCTTGATTTGTCCCCTGGTTTGCCCACCCGCTGACAAGTGTCACATGTCCTCACGAAATGGTCTGCGTCCCGAAAACACCCTGGCCAATAGTACTCTTGCAAGAGACGGTCCTTAGTTTTCTTAACTCCTAGGTGTCCGGACCACGAACCCCCATGTGACAAGCGCAACAGATCCTGACGATAGCATTGAGGCACGACCAGCTGATCGAACTCCACTCCTCTGCGGTCTAGATACTTCCGGTACAGGACTCCACCCCTTTCCACAAAACGCGCAGTTTTCCTGGCGATACCTTCTTTGACATTGCAGCGCACGTTTTCCAGGCTGCCATCCTTTTTTTGCTCGGCTATCAAAGCCGACCGGCTGACTTTTAGCAACCTATCAAGTCCGTCTGACGTAGGCGCGATGAGCAAATCAGTAGATAGCTCTTCTAACTTTCCCGTGTCGGGCATTTCCTCTCCAGTATCTGGCGCCTTTAACGTTACAGACTCAAGTTTATTCAGTTCGGGCGTGCTCGGAATATCAGCTTGCTGCGCCTCTGACCCTTTTTCGTTGTTTGATAACGTCGGCCCCGCAACTACCGCCTTTGCAGCGAGCTCCCGAACCTTCGATCTGGTTAAGGCCTGAACACTAGCTTCACCAAACAAAAGCCCCTTCTCGCGCAGGAGGTGATCGGACCTGTTTGAAAATAGGTACGGGTACTGGGGTGGCAGCATAGATGACACTGCCGCCTCTGTCTCAAGCGCTCCGAAAGGTCCTTCAATAAGCACTTTTGCTACCGGCAGACACACGCTATGAGCTTCCACGGCTTGCTTGATCCATGCGCACTCGCCCGTGAACATATGGGGTTCTACGTAAGACGGGTGAACTACATCCATCGTAGCTGCGGAATCGCGAAGCACTCGGCACTCTTTCCCGTTTACGAGGAGGTCTCGCATGTAAGGCTCGAGAAGCTTCATGTTCTCGTCAGTGCTGCCTATTGAAAAAAACACAACTTTTGGTGTTGTTTCCGGACACTGCGCCGAAAAGTGACCCGGCTTCTGGCACGTATAACAAACGCCCGCTCGCCTCATCTCGAACCGCTTTCTGCGTTCGGCTTCGGCTGCCGCCGTCTCCTTAGGTTCGGTCGCACTGCTTCCACTCGCATCCGCACTACGCGTGTTCCCCTTTGCTCTCATGGGTGTGAACTTCGGCCTCTCAAACTTCGAGCCAAATTCACCCTTTTGACCGTCCTTAGCTCCGCGAGCTCGACGCGTCACAAACTCCTCGGCTAGCTCAGCGGCTCTAGCCACCGTACTCACGTCTGGCCTATCCAAGACCCAGTATCGCACGTTCTCCGGTAACCGACTATAAAACTGTTCTAGCCCGAAACACTGCAGAACTTTATCGTGGTCACCAAACGCTTTCTCTTCTTTGAGCCACTCCTGCATGTTCGACATAAGCCTATACGCAAACTCTGTATATGACTCACTTCTGCCTTTCTCATTTTCCCGAAACTTCCGACGGAACGCCTCCGCAGACAGCCGGTACTTTTTTAGAAGACTCGATTTCACTGTGTCGAAATCCTCTGCCTCCTCTCTATCCAAGCGAGCGACTACGTCGGCCGCCTCGCCGGGTAACAAAGTGAGCAAGCGCTGTGGCCACGTTTCCCGAGAGAACCCCTGCTTCTCGCACGTTCGCTCAAAGTTAACCAGGAACAAACCAATGTCCTCTCCAAGCTTAAACGGCCGCATCAGGTCCGTCATTTTGAACAATACGCGTTCTCCTGCACCGTGTGCCTGACTTCCATTACGAGCGCGTTCCATCTCTACCTCAAGACGCTTCATTTCCAAAGCGTGTTGACGGTCACGCTCTTGTTGCTCTCGCTCTTTCTGTTCTTTACGTTCACGCTCTTCTTTTTCTTTCTGTTCTTTACGTTCACGCTCTTCTTTTTCTTTCTGTTCTTTAAGTTCGCGCTCTTCTTTTTCTTTTTGCTCTTTAAGTTCGCGCTCCTGTCTTTTTGCAGTCTCTCTCTCTTCAATGGTCTCAAGGCATTCCGACAGCTCGTCATCCTCAGCCTCCAACTCAAGAATAGCCTTTATCAGTTCCGGTTTTCTTAGTTTGTCTGAGACATCCAGACCCAACTCCCTTGCAAGCTCCAACAATTTCGGTTTGCGCAACGACTTCAAATCCATGGCTGCTCTGAATGCTGCTTTCTCTACTGCTTACTATTGTCTTGCCGCAACTAACCCGGCAGCAACGACAACCACAATTACCAGCTCTGTTTCTGACACTAACAAAAGCCTGGCAAAGCTCAGAAGAAGAAAGTCCCGCACTCACCAAACCTCGCAGGCAGGAATTCCGCGCAGTCGTTCCGCTGCAGGCAACCAGTCGTCACACAGGGCTCGTTGCACTGCTCCCGGATCGTCGTTGAGCTGCTCAGCATACAGTCAACTGCATCTCTTCGCTGCTGGCCTCCGTTGTCGCGATCTCACCGCTGGCAGACCGTTGTTTGAAGTCGTAGGCGATCTCACCGCTGCCAACCAGATGTTTGGATCGGACTGCTGGTACGATCTGTTGGGAACTCGGCGCTGACGCCCGTGGTTGTACCTGGGTCGCAAGCCCCAAGGGTAGCGTTGGCCTGGCGGCCTGGGGTACAACTGGAAGCATCCGAAGGTCCCGGCAAAGCATGAGTCGACTGGTAACAACGAAACAACTTGTTTATTTTAACATCGCAAAGAGTTGGCGGTCAGGTTTGACCGTAGTAGAGAGACGGGAGAGCACTTCACTCAACAGAAGAAATCGGAGCCCTCCTTTTGGCGTCCGGGGGCAGCTGTTTTTATACTCTCGCAGTTGAGGGCAAGAAGGAACCCCTCAAAAGACGAGCACGTGAATGTACAATGGGCTAATGGTGACGCACACTGTCGTAGCGATGCCGTAGCACCATGTCGAGCACGATCTCGTAGCACCCTGTCGTGGCGCTGCCGGTCGGACACAATGACTGTAATGAGAGGATGGTCCCTGCTTTGGCATCGCCTGTTTCGGGCACACTGACTGGAACGAGGTCCCTGCTTTGGCATCGCCTGTTTCGGGCACAATGACTGGAATGAGATCCCTGCTTTGGCATCGCCTGTTTCGGGCACAATGACTGGAATGCGAGGATGATCCCTAGGCGGTCGCATCGCCGCAGTCGCGCCTGGAAACACCTGGCGATGAGTGTTGCGGCGACGACGATCGGGCCAAAATGTCTGCCGCCCCGCCGCAGTCGCGCCGGCAAAACCACGTGTCGCAGGCGAAACGCAACACCGCCCACCTAGGCCGCTGTATTGTTGTCGCGTGTCAATTACACCCTACTCACTTCGTATAAACCGAGCACAATCTTGTGCGCGGTGACCCTTTAATTTGTGTGTTGACTCATCTGCAGCCACAGAAAAAACGAAAGTCGACGCAATGGAGGAGCGATTGACAGGGGGTTCGCACGCACTGTCGCCGCTATACACGGGCCAGCTGGGCATCACAGTGAGGATAAGCAGCGAGCCCGGTGATCGTACCTCGCCTCATGCGAAGCGAGGTACAACGGATGAAAGTTTCATAGCTTGTCGATGTAAGGTGGACTCTCTTCGGTCAACTACGCTTCATTTAAGCCTGTTGAAAGGAGCACCCGCAAGTTTGCAAGATTCAAGGCACCGCAGTCGCGAAGCTGGTGGCAAGGTCTAAATACTTACAGGGTGATTTTCCATCAGGTTAACTTTGTTAACGCCTTTGTTAAAATAAGAGGCGCATTATTCGGCATTGCTGCGTTTTGATGCGGTTTCTCCGAACAAAGATGACGTAATGAGTCCGAAAGGTATGTCACCGAGGCACCTCGTCTTATATATTATATGTTTAGACTCCTTTTTGCCATAAACGTTCATACCGTATTCACGATTTCCGTTGCGCAGGCTACTTTAACTCTTCACAGAATGTTTTTACTGACATGGGAACTGCGTCCCCTGCTCCTTGTTTTTCCCTATACAGCGCTCTAAACTTCCTTTCATACTAGCGCAAGAAGCTTCACCGCACCAAAATAGGAAAGTTTCCCGCAGCAGGAACCGATTCGCATGGCTGGCGCTTGATAGTTGTCCGGTAGCGCGCTTGCGTTTAAAGCTGACAGAGACGACGCCGCCAGATAATGAAACTCGGAGGACTCCGACAAAACCGTATCTTATGCTGGCGCGTTATGGTTTTTTCGCCTCGCTGACAGAGCAGTACACAAAGAAACAAGTTACGCCACACAGTTTGTACGGACAGCGGCAAGCGGAGACGTGACTGTGCCTACTGAAGAGCCACGCCGATGCACCAAGCCCAACGCTATGCATCTCGCAGAGGCAATGCCGACCTCTCCGCTAATTTCGCTCACGAGGCGCACGTGCCTGCTACGCGGCACAATGACGAAATGGAAGTGTGCGTCTGCGTGAGTGCGGCGGCTATCTATAGCTGCGTATCGACATGGCCGGAACTGGCCTAATGAAGCCCCGAGTAATTGCATAGGTTACCGAGATGGAGAAACAGAGTCAATAACCGGAAAATGGCCATGTACGTGTGTGGATACACGCTTATAACGAAGAGAACCTAGCTACACCAGGGAGTCTGGGCTTCGTAATACGCTTTCATTTTCTTGTGTCTCAACGACGTTGATCTGTACCCGTCGCGGTAGCTCAGTGGCTACGGTGTTGCGGCAGTGAGTATGAGGCCGTGGGTTCGGTATAGGCCCCGGCGGCTGGCTCGTGAAAATAAATCCGGAGTCTCCCACTATACGGCATGCTTCACAACCCGATCGCCGATCTGGCACAAAAAAAAAAAAAAACGAAGGTTATTATTTTTTTGACGACGCTGAGCGCTAATTCCTCTAACTAAGACCGCGCCTTCTCAAGAGATGTTGCCGTTGTTATATTGGTTTTCTTTTGTTTGAAAGAAAAATATGACATTACTTCTTTATACAACCAATCGAATGGTGTCTTTTCCGGCTTTTATAAACCTATACGCGGACAATCAACAGACTAGCCGAAAGTGCTGTTATAGTCGTTATACTGACAAAAGAGTTCAGTTTGCAATAACGAACAAATGTTCCCTTGAGAGAATACAACAGAGTCCAATGTTGTTACAGTCCAGCCATTTACGGTGAAGAATGGACACACCTTTCTTATTTCTCTTTTGCCGTCTTTGTATAACTGCCTGTAAATTTTTGGTTTCATCCTTTGAAACCAATTAACCATCCCTTTCTCGAACTTTCTTTTTGACTCCGGGTTGCCTACTTGTACTTCCAAATAACCTGTACTTGGTCTCTACCTTGCTTGACTTCTTCCTCTACAACCTTGAGGCACCGAACCAAGCTCAGCTTCGCATGCCGCACCATCTATCACGAACGCAAGCATTTTTTATCAGTTATGGCTCTTGAACCCACACCTTTTCCCAAAACTAAGATAAGTGCTCATCAGCCACTGTGTATGTTTCCAAACAACAGTGGTTCTTTGTACAATTTTCAGCCGTGAAACTTCAGCTTTCTTGCCGACACCTAGCATTGGCTTCACCGATAGTTGCCACGGGCCAAACGAAAGCACGAATTTGAGAAGAAATGTTGTCACATATAAACGTAGAACCGTTATTATTCACGCATGTTTACCATGTTTATCTCAATTTGTTATGTTTTATTTTTGAGCATTAAGTTCTAATTTGCCAGCCTTATGGTGTAGCTATATCTGGAATCAGTGTTGGTGTATTTATTTTGTTGTTTCATACCAGCAATCCTTCACATTAGCACTCTTGTAATTATATACTGTATCTACATTCATTTTGTTGTTTGCAAATTCTGCTACTGTATTTGCTCTTCCTGTTATAATAACATGACGAATTCTCAATATGAGTAACAAATAATAAAAATAGAAATGGGGCAGCGGTACACACGTGGTTGTAGAGCGAGAAACCTTGCGATGAGAAAGCGACTCGGTAGGTCTGGCAGAAGCAGTGTTCACGTTCGCACGTTTCCCAGCTGCCTCATCTCTATGCTCCGTGCAAAGGTCGACGATGTAAAAGTGAAGCATTTTAACTGGCTTTAAAAAGACGCACCCAGAGTCTACAAGTACCTATCGTCGGGCATTTCACTGTTCAGCGATGCGCCGCACTCTGCCCAGACTACAGATCGCGACGCTATATGGGCCACAGTAGCGTCCAGCGCTTCCGACCCTCAGTTGTATCTGGTCGGCCTGAAATATGATAAATTGTCGATGATTGCACAGTGTTCTTTAATGAAGAAGGTTGGTCAGGCATTCAAACCGAAGCCGCTACGCCTTGACGAGGGGTCCCCAGTGTAGGGTAGCAAACCGGACGCTCGTCTGGTTGACCTTTCCTCTCTTTGCTATCTCTCTCTTTCTTGATGAGGGGTGCAAAGCCAACAGCCTAATATTAAATGAAATAAAAAACTAAGCGTATTGCATGTCGAGCGCCTGGAACACTGTCTGCGGCTACCCGGGAACCTTACCTTATTTCCATACACTGTACGTACAGAAAACTTGACATCATATTCAATGAACACATGTCACGGAATGACCAAGGTAAAACAATGACATCGAGATTAAGTAAGTGTGTAGGAATAATGAACCGTCGTCGACAGACGCTACCAGCTGCAATAAAAAGATTACTATACGACGCCCTTTTTAACTCTCACCAATGTTACTGCGTCATTGAATGGGGTAAAACTACAATAGCTAATATATCCAATCTGAGCATCTTAAAGAAAAAAGTAGTTCAGGTAATTTGAAGCGCTTTCTTCTATATATATATATATATATAGAGCACACCGCCCCTATATTCCAAAAACACGTGATCGGTAAAATATCGGAGTTATATAATTACAAACTGCTAAGCTCTTACAGAAAGGAAGCACTCGGCAAGTGTGATACTTTTCTTAATCTTGCGCACCTTGAGCGAAACTCTGTTTCCTATTGTTCCCGAAATCAGCCGCCTTGGCACATTCCATTTTCACGTACGCTGTACGGATCGCACCGCATCCGGTATATTTTGCCTACGACATCAAACTGCTATGAATGGTTATAAACAGAGATTTCATTCCGTTACAAAAGAAAAATACGAGCATAATTTTCGCGAAAACTTAAACACGCCTTCTTATATGTTGGTGCTTCGTTTCACTACGCATCTTCTTTTGTTAATTTTGTTATACACATGTGTTAAAGTGCATGTCTGAATTTCACTCCGAACAATACATTATCCCAAGAAATACATGTCTCGAAATTATCATATTCCATGTAAAGATTTACTAGCAGTGCATCCACTGTGGTACAAATTCGTGAGTGTGAAAAACATTGTTATATATCACATGCTCTGTTTGCTTATTTTTCTTATAATTTGTTATGCTAAAGATTACGAGCGCTGTACTATTGTGAGCAATATGAGCGGGAACACGCGAACGCGTGGCAAATAGCCTGGAAACGGAGTTATAGCGATACGTGGATGGCGCTGTCAACAGCATAGGGGAAAGGCGGGCGCCCTTCGGCCACGGAGCCTTCGGCTAACTGTTGGCACTCCCACCGCGCCGGCGTTTGTGGGAAACGGCCGCTTGCGGAATTTCACTGGCGGCCAATAGCCGATAAGACGGTTACGTGCGCAGTGACTTACGGAGTGTCACTTTTCTTTCAGTCACACTTATTTTTCTTTTCTTTAGGGCGCAGCTCTTAGGTGCCCGTTCCTGCGTTTAGCGTAAGGTATTTTCGTATATACCCCCATCGGACTCCATGTATATCGTATGAAGCGTACGATGTCACACGTTCCAAACAGACGGACAGATTTTCCAGGGAACGAGCTCTCGAACGGTTACGCTTCAAAACAAATAGTGCTGCTATTGGCCACGCTTCAGTGCCCAAAGTTATCGGTAACCGCAATATGAAAACACGTTGGCGGGCTGGTTGGTTTGCAGTCATGATAGAATGCGTAAGCGCGACTGAACGACGACGTAAAAAGGAACAGAGCTCTGTCTCGGTGCATCTGATTTTTTTTTCTACGTGCTCGTGCAGTCGCGCTTACGCATACTATATATATGTCGCAATATGAAACAGCTTTATCAAAGTGCGCTGGCGATGCGAAGTTCCGCACTTGGTATATAGAGACGTATGATGGTGGGAGTGCCAACAGTAATTAGAACAGCGTCCTCCTTTCCACTTTGTTTCCGACGGCGGTCGCCGCATATCGCCCATAGCAGGGTTCGAGGCTATCTGACCCGCGCTCTTGTGTACCCGCTCATATTCTTCGTGATAGTACCCTGTCTGCACCGGCGATGAGTGGCTGTCATTCGGCACGTGGTCACGTGTTTTGGCTGTAAGTGTTGTTTTGGTGAAAATAAAATTGATTGATTGATTGATTGATTGATTGATTGATTGATTGATTGATTGATTGATTGATTGATTGATTGATTGAAATTCCCATCGGTGGAGCGAATATTTTTTATTTCGGTTTTCCCTATTTTAGAGACATCTTACCTGTGAAATTTGGCTGGCTTTCCTCTGCACTACACTAATATTTTCTTGAGTTGTAACTAGATTCGCAATGGATGTCATTGGATAGTAAATTTCCCTTCCTGATTCCGAACTACAATCGTGCGAATAAGTATTCGGTGCTTAAAATTTTAAGTACCTAAGAAAATGCTCCTATGCATTGTAGGCACATAAATGCATCTAACTGAAAAGTGTATAAACCCAAACAAGACAACATTTAAAAGAAAGACACAGACTTGCATTATGTAGCTTTAGTTAATCAATTGTTCTCGAACAAGGGTCGCACAACCCTTGAACATCCCTTGTCCAGCCACCCTTGATGATTTCCATATGTACGGACACACTCGCTAAAGAGGAGGTCCCCATTGAGCAACGTCCAGACGAAGTTTATTTACACATGAACAGGGCTGACAGCGCTTAAATGTGTCTCGACAGCGACTATTCTTCTTTTTTTTTTATTGCGATGAAGGCTTGCCCTTAAGGCATAATTCGTGGAGCGTATATCTGTATTATATGTGTGCTGTGAGGCCTGTGTTGTGTATGAATTGAAGCAGTGTTTTGTGGAATCTGTTGTCATGTATCCAGCGGTCATAGCTGGTTGTCACACTGTAGCGGAGGCCGGCTTGCAGTAGGAGACGCGAGCGTTCCGATTGTAAACCCGTACATGTCCATATTAGGTGGTATACATCTGATTCCACCACAGGAACGGAGCAGTATGGACACGTAGCACCCAGTGGTAAATGCGACCAGTTCCACCTTGAGACAACATCCGGTAATTAAGTACAGCGTGTCTTCATTTCCTAGACGCGTGGTTCACGGTAGACGCACATAGCACAGCAAAACTGAAAACCAACACCAACTATTAACATGTTATGAACTCTCTTCGCGCATACGTGACTTGTTTTCAAAACGGAAACAATAATAGTCAAAGGTGCAGTGTGTTTGGTTTAGGCATATGCGTGCGTGCACTGGTACATGCTCATCCTATGAAATGTGGCTTAGAACTTACTGTTTTGTCTCGAATTTGGACTAGTTGCGCCGAGTTCCTGCTCACTTCCTACTGACCTTTAAGCATAAAAAATGCGCTTTGGTACTTAAATAGCAGAAATACGTAAATACAGCTATCATTCTTGCCTGCAGAGAGGAACGTGTGGTTGAAAAGGCTGTTAGGACAGAAAACTTCTTTCTGTTAAAGGTTTTCGGTTCGGCTTTGTGTGTGAGGAGAAGGTCTTAATTGCAGCTGCTGTGAGAGAGTGGCTATGTATGCGGGTATAGAACAACATTCACAGCGTAGAATTACTTTACAGCCCTCCACCCCTTTTGTTGCAGGCAGTCTCCTAATTATGAAGACAATGAATGTCATTACCAAAGTCTTCTGACGACAAGCGACTGGAGAATACAAAGACGGGAACAAAAGCTTTTTTTTTATCCCCTATCGTTGTGCGTCTGATTAGCGTCGGCTGTTATCGTTGTCCTCTAGCGTGTTTTCAATATTTGTATTCGCACTTCCCCACTAATCTCCATATTATCAGGGTACGTGGTTAGAAGAAAAGTAAAAGAGGGTTGTAGTGCAATTATCAGAAAATAAACTTTGTTAATTTTGACATTCTACGGCTGCGAGCTGGCCAGGATGAGATCAGCTGGTCAACGTTCGGGGCACTGTTTACATTGGGTCAACTTTCGTAATTGCATAGAACATGGAGGGACGTTTCCAGGCTTTTCATGGAATCGCTGGCTTGTGTGTGAGGGCTAAGTTCATATATTTTAAAAAGTTCTGAAGAAAAAAGAAACTATGCAATAAATGCTCCGATGCTAATTTTCTTTATTTCTACGCATAGCTAGACTTACAAAACAATACTTGGTCTCTCCGACAGGAAAGGAGGCTACTACATAATGAACCTGATTAAATTATTTGCAGTGCAGAGGTACTGCTCAAACATACAAGTGAACAAATGTTCTGAGATGCAGTTCCGAGTAACGGTGCTCCAAAGACTGAGACCACGTCGTAGTGTGTTAAGTTTCGTAAGACTCGAGTAAAGGTACTGCATATAAATGCATCTGCTTATTTTCAGAGCAGGTATTGAAGGTTATAAACGGGTGCGTAGCAGAGTAGAATATATCGATGAACTTCTGTTAGTCGGATTTTTCGACCTGGACAAATTCAAGACCTGTTAGCACTGTTAGCACCATACTGATGGCTTGTCCTGCGAGATTCTTAAACGTTTAGCTCCGGCCCCGTTCTCCTTATTTAAAGCACAACAAGCTTGAATATATTAACGATGAAATCAAGGCATATGTTTCGGCGATTTCAGTCCTACGTTGTCACAAAAATGTTAGGACATATTGCGGAAAATAACTCATTAACTCAATAACTCATAATTCAATAACAAGGTAACAAAAGGTAAGGCAATGCAACTCAGTTCTAAGTTCCTTAATTCAAGCTTGCTCAAAGAGGCTATTCAACAGGGACCAGTTCGTACAAGCGAGCCAGTTGTTTGTGTTTGCACTTCTATGCGGTCGCGTGCGAGAAAAAGCAAAGCACTAAATCAAATTGTTTTGTGATCGTGAAGACACAGTAAACCAGAATTTACTACCAACTCATGGGTGTACACTTACAAGGAGTTAAATGTATGTTCAAAATATCGCGTGTTTCTGCGACCAGTGTCTCGTGTTCAAGAAGAAGTAAGGCAATTCGAGAAAAATTATAATATTACTGACCAATTTCCTAGTACTGACGGGCCTCAGAATTCCGAAATAATCGCTGATAGGATTATTAATTACTAAGATTTCCCAATTTATATACACAATTATTAACTTTATGGAGCCTTTTCTCATTTCAGGGTTCAAGTCAGTCAGTTCTCCAGGCATGCCCCTTTTAAATTTTTTGCTTTGTACCGGTTCCCGCAAATGCACATTCAAAAGGTTCCCGACAATACCTTGCTTTCTCAGTAAATATTTCTTCGCACTGTTGTTTTCAGTAAACTGCGCCGGTGCAAAACATATTTCATCTTTCTTTTTCGGTAATGCTTCTGGACGGCTATTTGTCAACATGGCTATCTCGCCGAGCTGTTGGTCTCAAGATTCCAAATAAATGAATGCCTTGATAGCTGATCGGCTTCAATACGAGAAGCACTGGAAGTAGGCTTTTTCATAATATTGGGTCACCCTACAAAAGATGGCGGACCTCCCGCTCACAGCACCATTGAACCGAACGTAGAAATGCGACCAGCGAGCATGCAGTAATAAAGAGATGGTAGCACGAATAACGGCACCAGTTCATGCTTTAATTTCACCTCTGTCAACCATAATGTGTCTGCTAAACGAGATGTGCACGGAAGGACATGGGGATAATTTCGACGATTCCCTATTTTTCAATAAAAGAAAAAAAAAACATGGCAGACATAAATCTCTATGTCAGCCTACAAATAAACCAGGGTTTGGACATGTTTTAATACAAAACGGGTCTTCCTTTTTCTCCTAAATAATTCTTAAAGTGACAAGCGCTCGTTCACTCCGTACCTCCGCTCAGAGCAAGACATTCCTGTACAAAGGGTCCATAATGCCAAATGGCCCTGCGAAATGTCCTTAAAAGAAACTTTAAAACACCAGTGGGAAGCCCTTGTTTCAAGGCAAAAGCGCATTCAATGGCACGCTTTGCAATAAAAAGCAAACATCGCGACCAGAATAGAAAGCAAATGACCTACCTCAAGGCGTTAAGTTAAGCGTTTTGTGAAGCAGGCACAAACCGCGGAGGAGTTGGGTAATTTTTACTTTTATCTCACGCGCACTGCCAGCTTAAACTTAACAAAATAAAACACAACCCATCTTCGTAGTAAGGGCTTTCGGTGTTCCCGTATGATGGACTTCATAAGAAGAGAAAAGCCTAAAATATTTATGACAAATAAAAATCCAATGTTCCCCCAGAGCAAATAACTACGAAGATTGTAATTTCTGAACAAGTTCGGCATTTCTACGTGAATTTTTACTTATGTAGCTCTACTGGCATTTTAAGTTACCCAGCTTAAGCTTTTTTTTTGCCAGTGAACACTTTGAGGTCAGTGTGTTGTTGCTTTAGTCTTTCTTGAATTGCCAGAAGCCTTTCTCTCGCGGTTTTTCTCCGTAGAAAACAAAGTACAAAGGAAAACGAGCATTTTAAAGGCTGAGAAGAATTGCAAAGAAAGCCAACCGCTGTTAGAAGGTCTAATAACCAAGTCAATTCAAGAAGCATTCACGAATGTTCGCTTCAGGTTTTTCATTTGCTCAAATGGTTGTATTGTTCCTTCTCATTTTTCTCTATGTGACGATACAACTTGCTGCGTGCTCGCTACATTCAGTGATCAAAAACCTATTCAGGTAGTTAATGAATCTGGCACAAAACAAGAAAACATATTTCTGTTTTTCCATCAATGTACCGCAAAAGTTATGACAGAGTGGCGAGAGAGAGTGAGAGAGAGAAATGAAAAGGGAAAGGTAGAGAGGACAGCCAAAGACGTGTCCGGTTAACTACCCTATGCTTAGGGAGGGGGACTCAGTGCGAACTATATTGCTCTTCTCGACGATCTGCAGCGATGTTCATAGCTTACTTACTTTCGTTAGCCAAAATTTTGGGAGGACATTGAGAAAAAGCAATTGACCCATCTTAATCCACTTTCCATTTTATAGAGCTTTGCGTCTCATGGCAGCACAAGAGGGGCAAAAAAAAAGTAACGAATACATTTCGCGCATTGGAGCGACAGCTTCTTTTCGCGAGGTTGGAGGAAATAAAAAGGCAGGTATTGATTTCGAGTAATTGCCTCACGTTCGCGGGCACGCATTCACCAGAGCGGTTTAGTTCAAAACCTTTGGATTCCTTTAAATGTCGCATTTTTTTTTCGCGCGTCCCTTCAGGCATCAAATAAGCTTGGCTGTTTTTGTCTGATGTCTTCTATTCTCCTGTCGGGCGCACGACCGCAGATCATTCATTCTGCTGAGGGTCTTTGCCAATTTTTGACACGTATGCCTCTGGGCACGCGCAAGACTGCGATAGACAGCACGATAACATTACTCAAATGTATGCTTTCAGCCCGTTCATTATGCTTAATATATATAAAGGGTGTCCCATGTATCTTGAGCCAAACATTAAAAATTTTCAAATGCCATGTAGCTGGACAGAGCCAGTGTAATGTCGTTTGCCTAGCTTGGAAATACCCGGATTATTTTATCATTCCGCCTAATCAGAAAATTTGGCTTAATTAATTAATCATCTTCTCAAATATTAAAATGAGTCGAAAAGCTTGGATGAGAAAACTGTAGAGCAACATGAAAAACTCCCGATACAGCTTTTTGTTGCTCAATACATACTACATAAAATGGTTTTTTCGAGCGTCAATGATGCCCGCTAATACACGCAAAATTGCCGCGCGACTGGCCGCTCGAGGCCCTTTGATCATGTTTACATCTTGTTCAAGGGACATGCTTACCGGTGCCTCAGTGGGAAACACTTCAATCGCCAAAGCGCGGTTCTGATTTACCATTAGGCGTGATGACTTTGAGCAGGTTTCACTTTATGCATACACATAGAGTTCTCGCGGAAGCAGGAGGAGGAAGGACTTTATTGATTATTCAGAGGCAAGAGGGAAGTGGCTGTGTGGGTCCCTATTCCAGGACACCAGTGATCCTGGCCACTCTCTTCGCCCAGTTCAAGAGGCCTCTTGGGGACCCCAGCCCCGGCTGGGCGAGCAGGATCCCCCCCCCCCCCAGCTCCCTATTGTGGGTAAGCATCTCAGGCGAGTTTGCTTCTTGTGGTCTTTTTGTGCATTCCCACGTCACATATGGTAGTGACTGCTATGCACTGCACCGTTGACAAGCGCCGGCATGTAGTGTGGGACTCATGTGGTGTGCTCTTCCCAAGTGTGGATAGGTGTGTGTTGGTATTCTTCTGTATGCGCAGGCTTCTGTACCCCAGTTGCGGCAATATGCGTGTTCTGGCCGCAAGGCGCTGGAAGCCATCACCTGCATCGAAAAGCTACGTAGTGGAGGGCTTGGAATGTCGTCAGAAAAGTGCGCAGCGACAGCATTTACGAAGAGGGATATCCAGTGGTATGACCTGAAAGTAGAAGGCCACTTACCAATCAGAAATTCCTGGGCGTGACTTTTGACTAACAGCTGGCATGCTAGCCACATATACATCTAAAATGGAAGTTTGTCTTTTTCACTCACTTCTTGCGAATGCTTTACTGCACTTTCGGCGGGCGTTCTGCTGAATTCTTCCTTATATTATATGCAGCATATTCCGAAGGTCTCTTCTGATGCAGCATTCCCGCCTTGCAAGACCTCGCCCAAGCGAAACCATAGGAACGAATGCAAGAGAGAGCATTAAAGATATGTCTTGGAAAGCAGACGTCTTTCGATACAAATTTTAGACAGGCAGGATTTAAATCAAGCTCGTACGCGATATGTTGCCAGAGTCTCTAAACACGTTATAAATCTGCTCCGGCCTCTCTACCCCAGTCATTCTGCGTATTTACTACCTCTCCTTCGAAGTTATTTGCTTGGTCCATCATTGCAACGGCGCCAGACTTAAAATGCAGAAAAGAAGCACACGCACCAGCATTGAAGTATTTTTTTGCTTTGCAACAGAACTAATGCTGCTACGAACAATGTAGTCACATCTATATTGATCGCTCTGTCCGAACTGATCAAGCTGCCATAGCAGCGTGGATTCCATCAAGAGGTATTACTATTTCCACGGAGCTCAGCCACCGGACATCTACCATTGCCATGGAGTCGCCTATACTGCGTAAGGCTTCCCTAGAATCTTAACGAAGCCAGTGAGCTCTTGGAAAATATATAGAGACACACGTGCTGTCATGTTATCATTAACGCCTCGGCGCGCCAACGACCAGTTTATGAATGACGTCAACTGTTCGTACTTCGACGCCTGTGCTATGCCGCACAGCATTAATCTGCAGTAGCTGCTCTCTTACTACGCTGCATATAACAAGCCATTTACCTACACACTCTGCTGTTGGCCAAGCACACAACTGAAGAGAGCAACTCCCTGTACCTTTTTTTAGGGGTGACGAATCCGCTCTTGTTTCGCGTGGCGTACCCAGCGTGCTTTATAGAGCGACTAAGAGCAGCAGTACAGTCTTATTTGCACTTGCAAACGAATGTGCACGTTTCGCATGCCATATGGACAGAACATGCGCCATGAGATGTCTACGCCACAATCGAATAAATTTCGCAAATACCAAATGCTTCCTACTTAAAATAAATGGTCGAAATCATCACTGTGCTTTTTGTGAAACGTACGGGAAGACACAGCCCACTTAATCTGCGCTTGTAGAATATACACGTAAGAAAGACCTGTCCTAATGTCCGCACTGAATATTTCTCAGGGGCTGTCATGGTTTGAGCAACGTCGACCACAAAATAAGGATTACAGGAGCAGCTATGCGCGTAGTTATGATGTGGAGTGAGCAGTTTAGTTTTACTGCATCGTAGTCAACATTGCGGATAGCGCTTTGCGACAAGTCGATAGAGGGCATTTAACATTTTGAATATCCGCTATACGTCGTCGGTATATATATATATATATTTTTTTTGTCTGGGGCTTGTTCATAGGAAGTACATGATACGGGCATTACGTTTGAAAGATTGATCCTAATGCTAGCGTATACGGCTCGTTCCCGCAGACTTCATAAGTACTTGACCAAAATGCATGCACTGAAAAGGGCGAACCTTTTCATCATGCACTAAAAGGAGGTAGCCATTGCTAACGAGATCATACAATTGCAAAGTGTTTTCTTTGCCCCCCTCCCCCTTTAATTGTTGGATGCTCAGTACTGCTTTCATGCCGCTTATACCATTGGGGGCACTGGATATGTGCAAGTTGAAATACGGCAATAGGTATGTGAACATGTTTTGCCAATTCGATGGAATGGAAGTGCGCGACTTAGTAGGTAGCCGAATAGACAAGCAAAGTAACATTGAGAAAGTGAACAAGTGAACAACAGAAAATTGTGGAACTCGGCTACGTAGAAGTGAAGAATTCGGCATCAAAAGTATCAGAGTGGCACAGCTTGCATCGAGCAATCAGTATTGAGATACAGAGAAGTGTAAAAGTCGGCAACAGGAAATTTAAGAAGTCGGTTACACAGAAGTAAAGAAAAACAGGGCAACGGCCGAGTGTCAAGAAAAAAGCTAAGTGAACTAAACGAGAACAGAGCATTCACTGTGCCAGGAGCTTTGAGACACATAGAAGTTAACAAGGAGAAGGGAAGTGAAGCCATGTCAGTGAAGGTCAAGACGAGCTGTGCTTATAAGTCATTGCCAAATGTGTCTGGGCTCCTCAATTCTTAAAGCGAAGCTTTCCTTGCCTCTTCCCACGACTTTTCGGGTCGTGGCTGCTGGCTGCTGTAATGGAGCATAGGCCAGTGCCGGACAAAGTGCAAACAGGCACCAGATGTAGCTCAAATCGAGGCCACACAGGTGGCAGGTAATGCACGTAAACGCGGAACAGAGCTGCAACACCAACACGCCACCGTCTTCATTTCATTGCCTTCATGCAATTCTGATCACTCCTTCGATCATTGTCATGTCGATGTCATTCTCCCGCCGACATCACTTTGTCGTCATTACTGTGTTGCCATATCGTCCTCACACCGCTATTGTCAAGCCGTCATCACCATTTCGTAGCTGGCAATCCACCATGGCTATTCCATCGTCGTGATGCCACCGTCGTCAGACAGTCGTCTTCATGCCATCATGGTAATTCCCTCACTGTCATTATGTCCCCATAGTGATTACAGTGTAGTAATCTTACTCTGGTCATGCTTTTGGCGTGACGCCGTCGTTGCCATTGTCCCTTCGTTATTCTAACGCTGTCAAAGAGTTGTCGTCATGTCATCGTTCTCATTCCATTGTGTTTATTGCGACGTCCTCATACATTCATAACCGTTCCGTCGTCGAAATTTCTCGTAGTGATTGCAGTGTTGTCACGCTATTGTAGTCATACCATCGTCATCATACAGTCAGACAAGTCGTCATGATAGCTCATTCGTCGTCAGGCATGGGATGCGCTTGATGGCGTGGGATACGCTTCCGAGAGAAAATATGTTCAATATGGCCGCACGCTCTATACTTGCAAATGGTCATTAGAGAAGAGGAGTGTTCTTCGCAGATACGAATACAATCTTCGCTAAAACAGATCCGCACAGTGCGTAGGAGCCACACATTTACTTTCACTTCTTTTCTTCTGTTAAATTCTCTACGGAATTTTGTAGATAATGATCTTGGATGATTAACATGTCATATAATTGGTTGAGCTACGACATCGACAACACCGCACATTTCTTGTTTCTTTTTTCAACCTGTGTTCCGCTAAATCAAGCGCCATTTCTATCATAGAAGACACATCAGACAAAAAACGTAATGTTGTGGACGCATTGCGGTCTGATGTTTCTGCGCCCCCCGGACTGCCTCCTACTATCCCTGCGTCCAGCATCTCTGACTAAGTGCTTAGCCACCACACAAACGATGTAGGCCGGAAGAAAAACGTGTCTGGCGCCTCTGATGGATGCTCACAGGACACCAACGAGCGTCGCCATCAGAGAAGCGCTAGACAGGGTGTAGACGAGCTGCACCTTATCACATACAGCCACAACTGAGAGTCTATACCGGTGATTCGCAAAGAGTTCTCGGCGATAAAATTCATCTTAAGTGAAAGCGGCATTCTGTCGGACGCTTCTCTTCTTTAACGTGGCTTCTGTCGGACAGGCATTAAGTGCAAGTGGAGAAAGAGCTCTTTTGTCGTTAACGGAGCCCATGGTAGAGGCCGAAGTTTAGCACAGAAAAAGAAAGAACACCAAACGAAACGCTCTGGACGTAGGTACTACAAACTTTTGGTAATGCGCTCAGTGTGCGTACTCTCGTGGTCTCTGGTTCCACGTTTCGGGTTGCTCTTAAATTTTCTCGGTAGCGACATGACTAACCATCTCTATAGTGCTACACATTGTGTTTTTGTCAAGCGATAAGAAAATCGACATTCAGCTGTTATATGTGGGTCAATCGTTCTGTCTACAAATACTAGGAATAATAATACTGTTCCACAGTGGTTCTTGCAAGTTGCGCTACTTAGCTAGGAAGAAATCAATAATAATAATAATAATAATAATAATAATAATAATAATAATGAGCAAAGGTGTTTATTAAGGTGCCCAGGTACAACCTCGAGGGTCTTGATGCCGGTGCACTCGGCAAAACAATGCACAGGAAGAACAATGCAAGCTCACATACACATACACACGTGCGCACACATAAAGAAATAATAATTTCCCGAATACACATTTTAGCAGAGCATAAAATGTGTGCACGAAGAGAATACAAAGCAAAAGTGGAGAAACAGAAACAAGGATTACAGAATGATGGAACACAAAACAGATAGGAGAGTTTTTGTTCAGTTATTGAAATTTCTATGCAACTCCTTTCAGGAAAATATTAAATTTAGGCTTGAAGATATCCAGGCACTCTGAATGGGCGTTCCATGTCGCCTGTACTCTAGATAGAGGGTAACAATATCTGAAGGCTGAAGACACACTGTTTCTTTGTGCCTTTCTGCGGAATGTAAATGCGCACATTAGAAAGCAAGTGCGAGCAGCAGATTTTTCCATGTATTAATTTGTGAAGAAAAAGAACATCCGATGTATTGCGTCTACAGGCAAGGGTAGGTAACGTGAGTGTGTGTTAGCTCTATGGAGATGGAAGGCTTTTGACAGAATCAATGCTTAAATATATATGCGAAGTTTACATTGCACAATTTCGAGAAGTTCACAATTTGACCTACAAGTGCCGCTCAAACCATGGTGGTGTACTCAAGAACTGGAAGGCATGCGCTCATGTATAAAGATACAAATGTCCCAGATTGTTTGAAGTTTCCCCCCACCCGACATACTGTGCCGAGCGTTTGAAGTGCACACTGCCTCGTCTGTTGAGCGTGGGGCGAGAAACTCAGAGAGCTATCGAAGTGCACTCCAAGGTCCTTCACTCCCTGAGCTCTTGGCAGAAGAACGTCTTTAACGATAGGAAATAAAGTGCTGTTAGTCGGCCGCGTGAAGCTTACAACTCCCGTTTTTGATGCGTTTATGACCTGCTTGTTGTCAGCGCACCATGATGCAAAACTTGCTATGTCCTTCTGAAAAGCGGCACAGTCATTAACATTTTTTACTACTTTGAAAAGTTTCGAGTCATCAGCATATAACAAAAGTGAAGAGTATTGAATGACTGTCGAAACGTCGTTTATGAAGAGCGAGAAAATAAGAGGGCCTAGGACAGACCCTTCAGGAACTCCACTTGTAAGCGCATAAAGTTCTGACGACTGACTATTTCATTAACGCAGCAGTACCGGTCGCGTAGGTAGCTTCTTATCAGTGCTGCGACAGAGTGCATGGTGCAGATCAAGTTATGTCAACTTTTGAAGTAGTATTTTGTGGCATACGACATCAAACGCTTTACTGAGGTCAAAATAAATCACAAGCAGCTGTCCTTATACACTGCTTGAGAGGCATGAATCATGAAACTAATGAGGCTGGTAGTTGTGGAGCGTTCTGATATTAATCCATGCTGCAGAGGAATGATAGTATTTTTAATAGAGGATAAAATTATTGAATGCGAAGTTGACTCGGATAATTTAGATGCTGCGCATAGGAGAGAAATAGCCCTTCGGTTACTCGCAGGAGTCCTTACCCCTGACTTAAAGATGGGAATGACCTGCGCTGTTTTCTAAGCCTTTGGGGATGCGTTCGTCTTTAAAGCAGAATTAAAAGTACAAGTAAGCACTGGCACAAGCAAGGACCTGCACGTCTTAATCAAAGCAGGTGGAATATCACCAAGACTACACGAAAAAGACGGTTTTAAGCGTTCGATGCTCTTAAAGACAAGCTGCTCTGACACCGATAGACTTGAATCCAGGGAAGGGTCACTGGAAAGCTCACTAACTACGTCACTGCACCCTTCACCGCACAAAGACCAGAAGTGTAAGGCGAAGCCACCCGCGATATCTGCGACAGGTTGGCCGTCGCCACTAAGTAGACAGATATTTTGTTTCGTATTGTTGGATGACTCGTCATGAGCGTGTCTCCAAAAGACTTTGAATTTTTAGAATTACTAGCTTCCACATGTGCTATATAGATGGAATGATCGTTCTTGTAAAGATGTTTAGAAAGTGCCCTGTACATTTTAAACTTTATATGCTAGCGTTCCTGATTTGCATGATGTGCTTTCCTGTGAGCACAGCCTTACAGCTTCAAAATTGTTTTCAGTTCACCAGAATCAGTTCAACAGGAAGCCAGTGGAGAAATTTAGAATGTTTATCACCTTTCAGTGGATAACGTTCTTCATTCCATCGTGAATAATAATCGTCAATGCCGTGATTTGGCCATTAACATCTCTTAGTTATACCACTGACAAAGAGTCCGTATTATTAAGATAGTGGTAAAGACCCACGCAATCTCTGCTTGAGAAATGAAAAAACCGAGGTTTCGCTGTATCCTTTAATCTCATGCCAATAGGTATCGCGAATTGTAATAAAATATGAAGCGGGGGATGATATTTATCTGGCTTAAGAAGGGGAAAGTCGCCACAGCACACATTCGCAGCTTCTGCGTTACCAAGGAATAGGTCTTGTACATTGCCACAATAGTTCAAAACATTGTTAAAGTGGGGCAGAGATGTAAAAGATATAAGATCAAGTAACGAGTTGCACATGGCAGATAAGTAAAAATAATTGATCGAAATTTCACCAGTTTGCCAGAAAATGCCAGGCGTATTAAAGTCACCAATTATGCGTATTTTGTGGTTAGCATCGGCCGATATAACATTTTTAATAGTGGCTAGAATAGTCATGCACATCTCAACATACATATCAGGCGCAACACAGAAATTCCCTACTAATAGCCTTTTACTGCCAGCACGAACAATCTCCGCCCAGACACATTCCGTTGAACATTCTAAATCAGGGCGCCGAACGGATCTGAATGATTGATTGATCGCAGTCAGGACTCCACGGCCCCTTGATTTCGGAGAAGGACTGCGATTTCGTCGAAAAACTTGATAAGTCGGCGGCAAACAAGATGAAATGACGTTGCAGAAAAATTCGTTCGCCTTTGTGCGTAATTCACGAACATTCTGATAGAAAATCTTACATCACTGATGCTTCTTTTCATCTCTCTGAACATTTTTCAGTATCATAGTAACGTAAAGTTCACCTCTGAAGGGCTCCTAGAAGCAAGAGCACGGCCACAGTGAAGGATCCTTCAGACGCTGGTAGCAGTCCTCATTAACAGACACATGAAATGAAAAATAATATTAAAAAAAATAATAATAATAATAACGCAAGGTCTTTATTAACGTGCCCAGGAACAACCTTGATGGTGTTGGTGCTTGCATACTCGGCAAAACAATGCACAGGAAGAACAATTCAAGCTCACACACACATACGCACGCACGCACACATAAAATAGAATAATAAATTAGCGAATACAGATTTTAAGAGAGCATCAATTGTGTACACGAAGAGAATACAAAGCAAGAGTGGAGAAACAGACGAAAGGATTACAGAATGAGGGAACACACAAAAGATATGAGATATTCAGTTATTGAAATACCTGTGCAACTCCTCTAAGGAAAATATTAAAATCAGGCATAAAGATTTCCAGGCACTCTGAATGGGCGTTATGTGTCGCATGCACTCTATGTTTTCCATTGTATAAGGAATGCTCGTACTCTGAGGCCGGTATTGCCTGTGCAAGTTGGGATTACACTTAACCCATCAGTGAATGATTTATTTAAAGCAATAGGAATGGCACCAGGGTCACAGTACAGTAACGGTTTTGCGATAGGAATAATTTTGGTGATAAGTTCTTCCCACTATAAGCAATGCTCAGCACATCACCACTGCACAGCGGATGGTCGGACGGTGTGGGGTCAATGCCCTTGCTGAAAACTGATTGAAAGTGTTGTGCAAACACATCTGAGACGTCGTCGATAGTATCGATAGTCGATAGAGAAACTATCGTGTTAACGATAGTTTCTCGTTAACAGATAGGTAGGATCTGTTTCAGTGGCGTAGCCAGAAATTTCGTTCGGGGGAAGGGCTCATGTTGCAGCTCGGCCTCCTCCTTGTAGAATTTGTCGAGGGATCAAATACATGAATAATAACTGCATTGCCGTCGCCAAAGATGCTGCAAACGCATTCTTGAATGCTGCGCACTGCCAAGACAAGTAAAATATGTATTTAAAAAAAATATACTCGCATGCCTTAAAATTGTGCCCGAAATAACTGGTATCAATGCTTGCTTGTTTTCTGTCTAATAAGTAAATAAAATATCACACAAACTTTAGAACTATATCAATTTGAAACCAGCAAAGTAGTGCATTCCGCTGATATGAAAAATGTCAAGGCCACGAAATGAACAAGTTGAGGACAAATATTTTAATGAGCGAGTGAGTGAGTGAGTGAGTGAGTGAGTGAGTGAGTGAGTGAGTGAGTGAGTGAGTGAGTGAGTGAGTGAGTGAGTGAGTGAGTGAGTGAGTGAGTGAGTGAGTGAGTGAGGATTTTACTTGAAAACAAGATATTGACGGATGACCTTGTTTTTAGGCAGCCACGAGCCCATGGGCCCGGGTGGCTTCTTGAGCTCTTTTGATGACCTTGGCCTGCAGGTTAGGGTCTGAGCTGAGCCTGCCACTTCTCAGTATTACTTATTTCGTAATTTGTCTGATTTTATGCTGTGCACTACACATAATATGGAACAGATCCGCTTTTTTTCTTACAATAATTACATATATTAAGGTATTGGTCCGGGTAGTAGTAGTGATAGGCTACGGGGTTGGGGTAGGCGTTCGTCCGAAGTCGTCTCCAAGCTACTTCTTGTCACTTGTTAATCGATTTGTGTGCTGGTGGGTACACTGCCCTGGCTAACCTGCAGTGCTGAGTTATTTCCTGGTAACTGACCATGCGATCCCTCTCTGATCCTAACGTGAGCCCTCCGGGTGCTCGGTTGGCGAGTCCTCGAGCGGCAGTGTGGGCGGCATCGTTGCCGGGTAGGGAGGAGTGGGCTGGTGCACAAATGATCTGGATCGGTCGTGGGTACTGGTTCGTGTCTAGCATGCGTTTTGCGGGAGCCGAGACCCGACCTTTCGCAAAATTGGGTACTGCTGCTCTGGAATCGTTAATAATGTAATGGCAATGTGTGGAGGCTGTTGCCAGAACGATAACCGCCTCTTCCGCTGCTTCAGAGCTTCTGGTGCGGACTGAGCCAGCAGCACGTAATTGACCTGAGGAGTCCACCACTGCGAGGGACATACAGTTGCGTTCAATGTATTCTGCCACGTCTACATAGACTATGTCTCTGAAGGCGTGGAATTTCTGTTGTAGGGCTTTGGACCACTCGGCCCTCCTTTCCTGGTGGTATCCGGGGTGCATATCTTTAGCGACTGAATTAATTTTGAGATGGCGCCTCTGATCATGAGGAATGTCTATTTTAGGGCTTCGCATCGGCTCGTAGTTGATGCAGAAATTCTGGAGGATGGTTTCGCCCTGCGGCACTTTGAGCTAGCCTTTCGTATTGAGATATAAGGTGCGCTTCCACAAGTTCCTCGACGGTGTTCTGCATACCTAGGGCTAGCAATTTAGCATTGGCCGTTCTTATAGGTAGACCAAGAGCCTGTTTATAGGAACTCCGGATAATTCCCTCTGTTTTCTCTCTCTCAGCCGCTTTGAGGCAGAGGTACGGGGTGACGTAGTTGATGCGGCTGAGCACGGAGGATTCTCTAAATCTTATGAGGTTGTCTTCTTTCATCCCAGAGGGTCGGTTAGCAATTCTTGAGATGAGTCGCATTGTCTGTTGAACGCACGCTTCTAGTTTATGAATTGTGTTGCCGTTGCGCCCGAGAGCTTCAATGAAGAGGTCAAGCACACGGATGGTGGTTACCACCGAAATCGCGCCTCCTCCGGCTCGCACAGTGATTTCTGGGGGTGGTGCAGTGTCGGATTTGCGGTTTGTAGGGTCTCTGAGTAGGAAGAGTTCTGATTTTTGCGGGAAGCAGGCGATGCTTTTGTCGGTCACGTACTTTTCAACCGTGTCTACAGCTTGTTGTAGCAAGGTCTCTATATCTCCATCGCTACCTTTAACCACCCACAGGGTGATGTCGGCGGCATACAGACTGTGATGTAGATCTGTAATCTGATTAAGTTGCTGCGGTAATCGGATCATTGCTAAATTAAAGAGGTAAGGGGACACGACTAATCCCTGCGGTGTGCCATGACTTCCGAGAGGGATCTTGTCCGAGTGTAGTTCCCCTATTCTTAGTTCCGCTGTGCGGTGGTTGAGGAAATCTTCGATGTAGTTGTAGGTCCTCTGGCCTACACCTAGGTACTGCAGATTCTCCAGTATAGCATGATGCGCTACGTTGTCAAAGGCCTCTGTAAGATCAAGGCCCAGGGCAGTCCGGGTGCCATTCTTGGATATGTGCTCCAGAACTTGATGTTTAAGCTGAATCATGAGGCCTTGCGTGGAAAGTTTAGGACGAAAGCCAATTATGTAGTTCGGGAATAGGTTGTTGTCCTCCGAAAAATTGTGGAGGTGGTTAAGTATAACGTGCTCCATGAGTTTTCCTATGCACGAGGTCGTGAGACATCGAGCGTAAGTCATCTAGCTGTAGTCGCTTACCATGTTTAGGTATGAATATTATTTGTGCCTGTTTCCACTGTTAGGGGAGAGAACCTCTTTTCCAATAGCGGTTGAAGTACTCTGTTAGGGCAGTGATAGATGCGTCGTCTAGATTTCCGAGGGTCTTATTTGTTATGCCATCGGGGCCGGTGCAGATTTAGTTCGGGGTTTCAGCAAGACGGCTGGTACTTAAGCCTTTAGAATGGGTGCGTCTAGGTTAAGATTCTTCGGACCAGCGTCTGGCTTCTGGGGGATTTGTGCATTTGTGCCTATCTACCGGGATCTGAGCTCTGTCAGCAGCTCGTCGGTGTTTACATTTTTCTACATATGCAATGACCTGGGAAAAATCTCAGTGACGCTATCCTTTGTAACAATGTATTGCGCAGGAGCAGCTGTCACCGGTAGTGTATTGTGAGTAATTGCAACGAAATTATAGTCGTAACAGAGATCACATATAGAAAGCAGGAGTTCTGCAACATATACGAAGGCTAGTATATTGAAACTGAGTCAATGCGAATATTTTACAAACAGGGTACTTTATTTAGAAGTCTCCATGAGCATTTCGACATTTGTCCCACTGACTAACGGGCGGTGTGATTCCCGTCTCAAAAAGCTCCTTGGGTTGCTTCTTCGAAAAGTCTGTAACTGACTCTTTCACGTCATCATCCAAAACGAATCTGGTTCCCTTGAGCTGTTTTATAGCGAAGCTGTATGCCTGTACCATCCAAGGAAATTTTCGTGTCGTTGTGGTAAGCAAAAAAAAACTTCCCATATTTTGGGGCGATCCCGGAGATAGCGCAATGCCGGGCCTACCCGTGGCGAAGGTGAAACAGGCGTTAAACACTCCCCATATGTGGGGCGATTGCGAAGGTAGTGCAATGCCGGGCCGACCCGCGGCAGAGGTGAAGCAGGCGTTAAGCACTCCCCATACGTGGGCCGATGCTGAATATAGTGCAATGCCGGGCCGACCTGCGGCGAAGGTGCAGTTCGCCATTAAGGGGCCCACATAAGCAGCTTCGCTGATCATCCTTCTTCACAGAGTGGATGGGCACTGAGTTTATTTATTTTTTTTCAAATGCCCCAAAATCTGGAAATCGCAAGGTGACAGGTCTGGGCTGCATGGTGGATGTTTCAACGTTTCCCACTTGACCTTTGCCAGTTTTGTGTTAACCACATCAGCGAAATGGGGACGGGCATTGTCATGGAGCAAGGTGACCCCATTCCTCAATTTTCCAGGCATTTGTTCTTCATTGCGACAAGCAGCCGATCCGCCATTTCACAATATCCGAAACGATTAATAGTCTCTCAGTAATGGACCCTGATGGATGAATGGACGGATGGATACAACTTTATTGAATGGCCCTTGACAATCGAAAGAAAAGTGAACAACACCTTTCCGGCAGAAATGACGACCTTTGCTTCCTTCGCGAATGGCGAATTCGAATGTTTCCACAGTAAGCATTGCCGTCGTATTTCAGGCTCGTACTGGGAGAACAATGATTGGTCCTCGGGGTCCCAATTGCACACAACAAGTCGTCACCCTCATCGTGATACCGGATGAGATTAGTCAAGGCAGCGCTGAACTCCTCCGTCTTCTGGCAGTGGTTCAAAATATTGGGCATCCATTGCGCACACAAGAGCTGATAACCGAGGTGGTCATGAATTATGGTGCGAACCAAACCATGACTGATGTTCACACACTCTGCCAGTTCATCGATGCTTATCCTCCGTTCTTGTCTAATTGCATCAACCTTTTCAATTGTGTTGGTGGTGATCGCACGGAGGCTTTGACCCGGTCTTGGATCGACTTTGCAACTTTGACGTCCTTCTTTGAACCATTTGCTCCAACGCTTCCATTATGTCACGCAACCCTGTTCAACCCAATCTATGAGAGCATTAAAGAGCATTTATCCTCACACCTGTTTTTCACTCTTGTAACTGAGAGATGTCTGTGGGCTACGCGCGTGCCTCGCACATAATGAACCAAACCATTATTGAGCGGGGTGGTTTGGCTCACTTTCATCTGACTCGCCCTCGTACATTAGAACTGCGAAGATATAATGCAATATACAAATGCGAAGATACAGCGTGATAAAGGGCAAAAAAGTGTCACTGGAAACAAAGTTCACTGCACGTATATAGAAAACCTCGCAATAATATATTTAACTATACGCATAAGTCTCCAATAAATCTACGCATCTAAGAAAAAGTCGCTATATATAATGCGTGAAACAAGGCAAATAAACATGTTGCGCAACCACAAATTCAGAGATCGCAGCCTTATTTCTCTCCACGCAAACTGATTTATCGCGCGCAACAGGAGGCGCCGCGCTTCCTACGTGCTTTTCTCCCTTGCGCACAGAAGACAGAGCCACCATCGTCGGCTCCCCCATGGCACCTCCCCCCCTCAGCCCGCCTCCACCTAGGCTTTCACTCGCGCATACAGCGTGCGGCGCGCGGTCACGAAACGGTCACGGTCACGGCGCGCGGAACATGAGTGCGACGGCGACGACAGCATTGCGCCTGGAGTGTCCACAAGATTGCTATCGCAATAATATAATAAGTGTATCCGGCAACTGAAGCGTCCCGTGGCCCATTACTTTCCGCAAAAGAAGAAGTAACAAAATCGAACTTTTACCATGCGAGAATTTGCTGCGCTGCAACAATGTATTTCTCTTTATTTTGTGGTGTGGGGGCATCCAAATGAAAAAACAAACGCGAAGGAAAGCATGTTGGCCACAAACGAATGCCTACTTTGGGCACCTAATGTGGCTGCCAAAGGAATATCGAAGAAAACGCGAAACGCTTGGTCAACAGACAGCCCATACGCATACTGCTCGGTATCCTACACCGGCGAGACAAAATTTTCCTGGGAGGTTGCGCTCAAGCGAACGCGTTGCAATCCGCCGAGTCCCCGTTTTGATGCTGGCGAGCGACCATTGTTTCCTTTTCTCATCTGCTAGCCGGAAAGCGTCCAAAACTCTGCCAGGTGAAAATCCACTCAGCCAGAGAAAAACGAACGCGTATCGAAGTATGGCGGGGGGTGGTCGGAGCAAAACGAGAAAAATGCATGCGCTCTGGCTGGCTCGGACCGCCCGCGGGTAGCGAGAAAATAAAAAAAAAATGTCAAAGTCGAAAAAATAAATAAAAACGTAGTTAACTTTGCTGGCTTCAGTGCCTTGACATGGATGCTTTGGCGCAGGCGAAAAAAAGTTGATGTTCTTTTCTGTGACATGACGGCACAAATGAATTACCATAAGGCTTCCTCTGATAGGACCTGGCTGCGTGCTATGTCAACTTGTTTGGTAGTGTGTTGATTTGGCTTGTCTAGTTGTATGCTCCGATGTACAACATTAGAAAAGTCAATGCACTTCTGGTGTCCGATGTTTATAACAACACAAAACCTACAAAGTTCCGCAATTGAACACCTAAAGCACGACTTTGAATATGTTAATGCCCATTTCGCTTTAAAAGTTGATGAAAACTTTATACCCACAATGTTGCGGAATCGAAATCCATGCGCTCCATAGACTCCGCGGCCTCCGCGAGATGCCTCGACGAGCCCGCTCGCCATCAAAACTCACTTGAAATTTTGTGCTCAGATGTGACTCGAATGTGACTTTGTGCTCGGATGATGAGCAAAACGTGAACAAGGTGAATGCAGGAGCCAACGTTTCGACAAGTGGACTTGTCTTCAAGACAAGTCCACTTGTCGAAACGTTGGCTCCTGCATTCACCTTGTTCACGTTTTGCTCATCGTCTTGAATTTTCATCTCCTGCATTCCCCGTCTTTTCTCTTGTGCTCGGATGTGACTCCAGGTTTGTGGACGTTGCCGCGAAATCCAGCCTGATTTTGCGATGTTCGCTCTGAAATGTCTTTTCGAGCGTGAAAAATACATTCTAGACAAAATTCACAATGATTTCCGGCGCTGGGAGTTGTTGTGGTCGGCGCTGCATGACAGCACGAAAAAATTTCAGGGGAAGGGGGGCGGAGAGGGCTGAAGCCGCATAAGCCCTCCCCCCCCCTTCCTCGCTACGCCCGTGATTTGTTTTACTAATTGTCGAACTCAGTTGCACTTATTTCCAGAGATTTATATGTTTTTCAGAAATATCATTTTCGAGTGAGCCAATACAGATTTAGTGATTACGTCCGTAGAAGTTATTATTAACATATCGGTACTCCTTGAATTGAGCTTTCTATTTTGATGCTCCACTCTTTGCTGTTTTGTGGGCATACTCTTTACATTTCAGTGATTTGCGAAGCTGTCGAAAAGCAAAATTGTGCAACGTGAACGGCGAATTCATTTTAGTAGAATGTATATGCTCAGTCCCTCCTGCAGAATGCCAGTGAAATGTTGAACTTCATAATTTGCATTATATGACTTAAATGTGGGAGACGCGCCTGCCTTAGCAAAAAAAATTACCGACGATTACGTTACTTCCTAATGCGAAATGTGAGCGCAGCAAATAAGCTGTTTCACCTTTTGGATAGATTGAGGCAAAGAAATCGAGCAACACATGTATGCGCTATCACATAATTTCTTTTTATTTTTCACACGTATTCCTTTAACAAAGACTCCACTAACAGTTCTTGACAGTCATGAAGGAAGCTTTGTGGTCGGAGAAATAGACTGATATATGTTCGACTTGGTACACCAATGCTTGATTCTCAAAGACGAGATCTATACAAGTGCCTCGCGAGGTTGTCACAGCCGTGGGGGAAGCAGAGGCTAAGCGCCGCCGCCGAGAAGACCCTGCCGTTCGCGCCGCCGAAGCGGAGGCTCATCGCCGCCGTCGAGAGCAACCAGCAGTAAGCGAGGCTGAAGCAGAAGCTCATCGCCGCCGCCGAGAAGACCCTGCAGTTCGCGCCGCCGAAGCGGAGGCTCATCGCCGCCGTCGAGAGCAACCAGCAGTAAGCGGAAGCGGAGGGGGGCGGCGTGTACACCCAGCGGCAAACGATGGGGGCAGAAGCGCGCGCAGCAAGCGGACAACACGATAAAGGGAGGAGGGAAGAGATAGCAGCGACTGACTGATGCCGCTGACGGCGATAGTGAGTCAACCCCAGCTATCCGCCACACAAGAACAGGGGGGGGGGACCCTTTCCTCCTCTTTCTGCATGGCGGCGACGGTGTTCTATGCAGTCACGTTATCTTGACTCTCTAGCGGCGTCAGCGGCATCCAGCGGTATCAGTCGGTCGCTGCTAGCGCTGGGGGGATGAAAGGGGGGCGGAGCTGGTTACGAGGCCGACGACGACGCCGACGCCGACGACGACGCGAAACCCAGGAACGGACGCCAAAGAGCTGCGCTCTAAAATTGATAAAAGCGAACGTAACCTCCAGCGGCCAAATTATACTGCTGGGAGTCCAACGCTTTTGGTACATTCTATTGCATGGACACTCCAGGCATACTTTTGTCGTCGCCGTCGCTGTAACCGCGATGTTCCGTATAAAGTCCACGGGCGATGACACCGTCGCCGCGCGTCGTATAGTGTATGTGTATGTGTATGTCGCATGGTGTATGTAAACAGTGTAAGTGCGTGAGGAAACCCGACGATCGGAGCTCAATCTGGTGGCGTGAAGGAGGAAGGAGGAGAGAAAACTAGGTCATCTTCCCTCGCGCAAAAGGCTGTGGGGAGACAGGAGGGAGGGAGGGAGGGAGGGAGGCTGGGGGGAGGGGCGTTGTGCGTTGTGCCCTAAATAAAATAAAGGTAGCGCCATCTCATCACTACTCCTCCTGCACTGGCGTTCGCTCCGCCTACGCGGAGCCGAAATAGCAGACGCTCTCCGAATCAAACGATGTCGCTACGTGTTGTTCACGCCTTTGAGGCCGTATTTTGATTGGAATTTTTTTTACTTCATGTTGTGACTGGCTCACGAAACATCAAGAGAGGACGTCTGATTTCGTTGCGCTTGTTTAGCTTGGTTGCCTCTACTTATTTGTGCTGCCTCTCTCGTTCCAGCGCCAATGAAGCGGCAAAACCACAGCGTTTCAGCAGCGTCTCAGCAGCGTCTTAGCAACGCCGCACTCAGCCACTTTCGCAGAACGCGTTTAGAGATACGGGCCTGCGCGTCTTTTTTCGACACGAAATAAGCGCCCAGAACAAAAAGCGCGAAGCTGCATCAGCCGTATCTGCTGATAGCAGCAGATACACAGCAGATCAGCTGTATCTTTGTCGGCATCGCAGATCGCATTCAAGGTACGGTCGCCACACCGTCACCGCACTCAGAAAGGTGCTGTTCGCATACATTGAGACCAAACAAAGACAACGCCATGGAATGTATGACTCGGTTGACAAAAAGCACGTGCGCTTTACGACGACTTAATTGAAGGCGGCCACGCAAGTTGCAAATAAACGCAGCGCGAACATGCGGCACTTATGAGAGCTAAAAACTAACGAAGCCGCATACAACATGGCAGCATGCGACATTAGTGGTGAGCGAAAAATCGCTCGCTTACTTCACCGAGCCTGGACCACTGCGTTGGGTTGAAATGAACCCAGCTCATTCTTTGAAGTCATACCTTCCTCCGCACCACGTCTTGCTTCGCAGATGGAAGTCGGAAGAGTTGCTTGCTGTCAGTTTCATCTGTGGTTCATCTGAAGGCACAGCAAGACGACCTCACGAAGACAGGACTACGCTACAAAAGCGCAAAGGAGGCGCGAAACGTGGCGTGTGCGTATGCCACTCGCAGTGTTTGCAATGCTATACTGGCGGAAGCAAAAAGAAGCAAGAAAATAAAGCGCACGACGGCTTTCGGCCAATGGGAGGGCTGAGCGTGGAGGGAACGCGCAGGTGGAGGCGGACGGCGGCAATCTTCAAAGGATGGCGTTACTTTTGTTTTTTTACTGAGGGGTTTTACCGGTAGCAACTGCGTATTTCGTGACGGGCGCAAGGGGAATTAACGACCGCGGCGCAATCTCGCGTGCGATAGGGAGGAAAGCGGGCAGGCACCGCGGAATGAAGAGGTAGGGGGGGGCGACTTCCACCCCGCCAACAAGAGCCTACTTAGCATGGCCGCCCGAGGTCGCACGTGCCGTATCTTGAAAGGGATCTGCAGACGACTCATACCTTTGTGTGCGCTGTGTGCTCGTCGTCCTTACATGGAAACGACTATTAGAACGGTCACTGCGCTCGCTGCTGCTGCCGCACTTGCTCACACCAGCGTTTTGACAGGGAGTGTCCAGGCTGATCGAGTGCGATACGTTCATGTTTGCTCGTGCACGCTCACGTCATACTTGTTAATTCAGTTCGTAAGCGAATGTTTCCAAGTTTATACGGCCGATAAAACTACTATTTTTATTTCATAAAACTGTCTACTAATTTGCTATCGCAATCGATGGTTCGCCTTTCGGGCGAAACAAAATGATAGAGATATGACGGGGCAGGCGCGGCAACATTCAGAAATTCACTATGCCACTTGCAAACATGATGCTGAATATACACCGTTTCATGAAACCGTACAGTATTGGAACTCGCACCGGACGAACAACGGTCGAATTCACATTGCTATTTACAGATAAGAATGGTTCGGTTCTGGGCAATGCAAATTTTCTGTCCATTCATGATGGTGAAATGTACGGAAACAAAGCAAACGGTTCTACGAGCAACAGACAGAGAGAGAGAGAGAGAGAGAGAGAGAGAGATTTACAGAAGCATCACATTTACGTCAAAACAAAGGTGCAAGTTGAACCTAGCTCTAGCTTTCCACAAACACACCAGCTATGGCTTTCACGATGCCCCATGATTTCGAGCACTCTCGTCAAAACACGCAAGCAGTACTCTTCAGAACTCGGAGGATCAAAATTCAATAGAAATTTTCTGAGGATCTTACACTGTTCAGTGGTAGAGGCTCGTAAAGCAGCCTGTAGTTCTTGAATCCGCACAGGCGCCAGTCTTCGTCAATACGAAATCGCACCGCTTAGCGAATCTCTTTCGCGGTCATAAGACAAAAGTGGAAACATCAGCAGATAAGTACAGAGCCGGAGCATTTTTTCCAGCAATAGCGCTGTTTCACTCGCTGGTTCACGAAAGGCTGAGCTAAGAACAACAACAAATGAAATAAAAATTAAGCCATGCGATAAATATGAGTAAACCGTCTTCTCGAGCGAAACTTTTTCACCCCGTCTCACACAGTCGGCCCTCGTCGCGATTTCCGTAACGTCGTTATTCAAGTCTGTCTCTACACTTTGTCTTGACTCCTCTAGACGAGCTCTCAAGACACATCCGGGATTTGTTTCCGCTGTCTGACCAGTTTTTCTTTGGTTTAGCAAATAAGCCTCACTCAAGGTACGAGGCACACTGCCCTGTGCCCAGCACAAAAATTTTATGACTCGGCGACCAGAAAGCAAGTTTTTCTAAGTGTATGCAGACTGGACGTTGCTGTTCACGCCACGAGGAAGCATTCGCTCCTTCGACTTTCTTTGCGTAATGTTCGCGTTGTCGTTTGTTTCCTTTTATTCCAATCTCAGTCACTGCCTAATGGGAATACGCCACCGTGAAGAAGGCCGCAGTGTTGCGCAGAACATATCAGTAGCAGAATAACGATATTGCAACTAGCCTCTTACTAAGTGGTTAGTCCGAGAGGCTGTTTCTAGGAACGGTTTTGGATAATTAACAAAACTCAGACACTGCGATAGAGCGGAAACCGATATACGGTGGTTTAACAGCACAGCGTATATTTCATTCCTTCTCTTTAGATTAAATGGAGCCTAAAATTTGTTGGCGCCTCGGATAGGCGGAAGCTGCTGTTCTGTTCCGGCGAGCATTGAAAATGAGAAAACCCTGAGAATAACATCTCATAACACATAAGCCGTAACTCTACAATTCAAATTCACAAGCAAGAGCATAAAGCTAATCAGTGAAAGCGAGAAAAATAAAAAATAAGACGGACACAATAGCACAGAGATCACCACATTCTTTATTAACTTTAATCCAAATTGTACTGGTCCCTCCTCCTCCTCATAAAATAGGCAAATTACTTAAGATGTCTCTACATAAACGCGTACTAGAGGAAGGGATCATCAGTTCATTTATATTTCTACGATATTGTTCGAGATAGCGGCTGTTTGTAGCATTCTTAGGCTGTTATCTCCCGCACTTTCCTTTGTTACGATTAACGTTCTTTGCCTACTAAAGACATTTTGCGACTGCTAGCCTGCCTGCCTGCCTACCTCTCCGTCCGCCCACCCGTCCGTCTGCCCACCCGTTCGTCCGCCCACCCATCCGTCCGTCCATCCGTCCGTCCGGCGCTGCTGTCTGGCTCCGTCCGTCCGTCCGCCGTCCGTCCCTCTGTCTGTCTGTCTGTCTGTCTGTCTGTCTGTCTGTCTGTCTGTCTGTCTGTCTGTCCGTCCGTCCGTCCGTCCGTCCATCCGTCCGTCCATCCGGCGCTGCTGTCCGGCTCCGCGTCTGTCTGTCTGTCTGTACGTACATCCGTCCGTCCGGTGCTGCTGTCTGGCTGCATCTGTATGTCTGTCCGTCCGTCCATACGTCCATCAGGCGCTGCTGTCTGGCAGCGTCTGTCTGTCTGTCTGTCTGTCTGTCTGTCTGTCTGTCTGTCTGTCTGTCTGTCTGTCTGTCTGTCTGTCTGTCTGTCTGTCTTTCTGTCTGTCTGTCCGTACATCCGTCCGTCCGGTGCTGCTGTCTGGCTGCGTCTGTATGTCTGTCCGTCCGTCCATACGTCTATCCGGCGCTGCTGTCTGGCTGCGTCTGTCTGTCTGTCTGTCTGTCTGTCTGTCTGTCTGTCTGTCTGTCTGTCTGTCAGTCTGTCCGTCCGTTCGTCAGTCCATCCGGCGCCGCTGTCTGTCTGTCTGTCTGTCTGTCTGTCTGTCTGTCTGTCTGTCTGTCTGTCTGTCTGTCTGTCCGTTCATCTGTCCATCCGTCCGTCCGTCTGTCTGTCCTTCTGTCCATCTGTCCGTCCGTCCGTCCGTCTGTCTGTCTGACCTTCTGTCCATCCGTCCGTCCGTCTGTCTGTCTGTCCTTCTGTCCATCCGTCCGTCTGTCCGCCCTTCTGTCCATCCGTCCGTCCGTCTGTCCGTCCGTCCGTCCGTCCGTCCGTCCGTCCGTCCGTCCGTCCGTCCGTCTGTCTGTCTGTCTGTCCGACCGTCCGTCCCTCTGTCTGTCGGTCCGTCTGTCTGTCTGTCTGTCTGTCTGTCTGTCTGTCTGTCCGACCGTCCGTCCCTCTGTCTGTGCGTCTGTCTGTCTGTCTGTCTGTCCGACCGTCCGTCCCTCCGTCCGTCCCTCCGTCTGTCTGTCTGTCTGTCTGTCTGTCTGTCTGTCTGTCTGTCTGTCTGTCTGTCTGTCTGTCTGTCTGTCTGTCTGTCAGTCAGTCAGTCAGTCAGTCAGTCAGTCAGCCTGTCTGTCTGTCTGTCTGTCTGTCTGTCTGTCTGTCTGTCTGTATGTCTGTCCGTCCGTCCATACGTCCGTCCGGCGCTGCTGTCTGGCTGCGTCTGTCTGTCTGTCAGTCCGTCCATTCGTCAGTCCGTCCGGCGCTGCTGTCTGGCTGCGTCGGTTTGTCTGTCAGTCCGTCCGTCCGTTCGTCAGTCCGTCCGGCGCTGCTGTCTGGCTGCGTCTGTCTGTCTGTCTGTCTGTCGGTCCGTCCGTCGGTCCGTCTGTCTGTCTGTCTGTCTGTCCGACCGTCCGTCCCTCCGTCCGTCCATCTGTCTGTCTGTCTGTCTGTCTGTCTGTCTGTCTGTCTGTCTGTCTGTCTGTCTGTCTGTCTCTTCCACTAGGCAAGGCGCGTAGTTGGCTGTCACCATAGTTGTTCCATCGTCATGCCTGCTTCACCTGACCCTCGTCACCTAGTCTACGCCAAAACAGTGGTCCAAGTTGCCTAATAGCTTGGGCCGCTATTTGGAAGCTCATGATCGTGATGCAGACGTGGTCATTCCATCGTCGTCATTCGAACTCTGTCATCCGGCTCTCGTCATGCTGTCGTTGTCCCGCATTCATTGTGATACTAACTGCTTTTAGTGCAAAGAAACGCCCGACACTAGAGAAGGCACACAGGACATCATTTTCAGGTGCTTCAATACGTTATATGCAGCAAATTAAGACCATAATTAACCCACGCACTTTGAACCTTGGATATACAGGTTTATTTTCGTTTAGCTGCACCAAAGTTTTAAAAATTACGTGTGGCAGATTGCACAATTCTAATCCTTAACAAAAATTACTCGATGAGCCAGCCGGCCTATACTTTTGAGAAACCAAAATGCATAAAAGTACTACGGTAATTAAACTTTCATTACTAGCATTATGGTCACTTTTTCAATCTACGCATTATAGCCAGTGAGTTCGGAAGGCGTATTCACTTGAGACTGATTCTCAGGACTACCAGTCTCGAGTTATTAAGTTTCAAAGTTTCTCAGAAAGCGCAGTGGCATTCCAGCTACTTCTTTTAGGAAAACGCTGTGTTCTGCATTGAAGCACAAAAGTAAATGAAACACCAATGCATTTCGTCGCACACTTTGAAATTTTCACAAAATTACTGCAGCTCGGAGAATTCGTTCCGAGTGGATACGCCTTGAGGACGTAACGGCTGTAATTCGTAGATAGAAATATTGGCCGTAATTGTCAATAATTAAAAAAGTTAACTAACATACTTAGGTTAATCATTCAATTAGATGTTTCGATTTCTCGTCGAACTAATGGCCACCCGATCTAGTATTTCAGATCAAAGATTAGAATTATGACATCTGCAACAGATGTTTCTAAGAAATTTGTTGCAAGAAATATAAACCAGGCAATTCATGAAGATAGTGAGATAACGGGCGTTCACTAATTATTTGCAAAAACTATATTTAAGAAGGAAACCTTCAAATTTCGAACTGGATTACACTTACGGCCATCCACAGTAAAAGCTCACAATACATATGTAAGCTCGCCGAGGACGAAGAAGCGAATAAGGTGCTCCTTAAGAAAACTTGTGGGGCTTTTTAGCAACAGTAATAAACAGTGATGGCCGTCTTGTTGGCCTGGTCACTTTTTCTGTTACAATATGCAAAAAAAAAAGAATACGCGTACACGGCTCAGATAAGTCACTGCGAACACGACTGACCACCTGGAAGAGGGGGAGTTCTAGATGTGGTAACCTCTGGTGAACATGTTCGCCTCGCGGCATGTTTGACATTCAACAACAAAAGTTTGTCACTATAATTTTTCTCGATGTCACCTCGCAGCGAGACGCATGACAGGGTCCACTTGTCGTGTCTGTTGTCTCGATCGCTTCAATATCACGTGCACGTGATTGGCTCTTTGGCACGAGGTTCGTGGCAAAACAAGCCCAGCACTACCGATACAGAAGCTACCAATCAAAAGTGCAGGGTTGAGCTAAAACTAAACTTATAGACAACCCGCCGTGTCATTGTCAAGGTTAACGCTAACGAATTTTTTTTCTACGAATTGAATAGAGATGGATAAGTAGCATTTTCTTCCGTCTTATACTTGAATGCAGTGATAACAAACTTCACTGGTTTAGTACTAAAATAAATTAGATTAAATTATGATGTTTTGCGTGCCAAAACCGCGATCTGATTATGAGGCACGCCGTAGTGGGGGGCCCAAGAAAGTTGGACCACCAGGGGTCCTTTAACGTGCACCTAAATCTAAGTACACGGGTATTTTCGCATTTCGCTCCCATCGAAATGCCGCCGCCATGGTCGGTGTTGAGTCCCGCGACCTCATGCTCAGCAAACCCCCATCATAGCCATTAAGCAACCGTGGTGCGTTCGAGTACTATTGGCAGAATTATGATGAGGAGTTACGACGTCATCGGGTTAATACTTGTATGTACCGGTTGAGTCGCAAGTCATATTGTACATTTACCTCAATATCTCGCTTCTAAAGCTCTGTTGTCGCTAGTATTGACGCCTTAGATCTTTTTGAGTAATCATGTACACTTTAGCTTGACTTAACGTTTGTTCTTAGTGTAACAAATGTGAAATGGGCATGACATAAAGTTTTGTTGAACTGGGAAGCCCTTTATTTTATCACGTCCATACTTACGCGAACATCGCGATATTGAAGACAACCGAAAATTGAAGACGACGTGAAGTTCTTAGGCAAAGAATATGGACTACATGCTGAAAAACAAAAACAAAAATTGTTTTCAGCGCTCTTTCTTATACCTGTACCTTCTAAAACGTTGCGCATTAAATTTACTTTCTTGTTCAAACTTGTGCTACGTCGGAAAAACGATTACGGGCATAAAAAGCAAGATTACGCGCGCAGGCAAGCGAACCGATGTTGCGTAGGCAGGGCGCTGCATCTCTTGGACGACAAGTGATAAATGGAAATTCATGCATCATTGATGAGAACAGCCGGCACCTACACACACGAAAGGTAGCTTATAAACTGCTTCGTTAATTAAGGTCCCAAACAAAAAAATTGCCTTCTCACAAGATATTTTGGAGTGCAGGCAACGAGTAAGCACAACTTACAAATTGTTTTAGAACTGTAAGCCACAAAACACTGCTCCAAGCGGGTGGTGTCGACGATCTTAAAGGGAAGCTGAAACGGTTTTCAATTTTCATGAATTGCTGGGATTGGGAAGAACAGACCTAATAATTTACGGTTCCGAAATTTTTTTTCGTTTTGTTAATATAAGGGGCGGAAGTCGCTTTCTAAATCACCCGCGCGGACACGCCCCCATCGCTTCCCGGAGCGCCGGGTGAGGTTGTTGCCAGAGGAGAGAACCGGCGAGAGCGACGTCATGGGCGGAAACCGAGCCAACCGAGCTGCGGACCGGCGTGCTGACATGTGCTGGCATGCCTCTTTCCGTCCTGCGCTTTACTGAACGACGCTACGAGAGATCTGCCGCCGCCGCCGCCGCCGCCGCCGCTCACGTTTGTTTTGCGATTTTCGTAAACTGTTCCTTCCTTCTGTGCTGCGTGAGTGCCTACAGCCAAGGGCGCCCAACATGCCCTCGTTCTGTGCAGCATTCGGCTGCGCGAACACAGGCGGGCGAGACGATGTGGTGTTTCACAAATTCCCGAAGGAAAAGAAGCTTGCAGCGCAGTGGGTACGTGCGGTGAGGAGAGATAAGTTCGTGCCGACGAAATCAACTGTGCTGTGCTCGGACCATTTCCGCGACAGTGACTATCATCGGAGCTTGACAACGATGCGGGCAATCGGTATTCCAGTTAAATGACTGAAGCCCGGCGTTGTTCCGTCTATATTCTCCTACAAGAGAAACGCCTCGCCACCTCCAAAAGCGGCCTTCGCCAAGAGGAGAAAGCGTGAGGTAAGGGTTTTAATGTGCACACGGGCAATTTTTTACCAGATGATCACCTTAGTGTCTGGCATTCCTAAAAACAATTCAATTTGCGGAATTTGATGCCCGCTTGAATTTCGTGCAATTGAATGCTCAAAGCTGGAAAAACTGATTGATGTTCTTGCTCCGAAAGGCTGCTTCAATGTCGATAGGAAGCTATAATTAATCATTTCGAAAGTGTTAAGCAATGACTGTTCCTCTAAGATTATCAATGCGATTTTGTTCTATCAACACAATTAGGTTTTCTTTCTCCCTCTCGTTAACAGCCATGGAATGAACCTGTTCACTTTCATAAGTATCAGGATGCAAACATTCTGGAGTTTGTCGTGAGCATTTGTCCGCATCCTATAGTGTGCGTGTTTGTATCAAGTTCTGGTGTTGCAATAGCAGTGATGTACACATTTTAAAAATATGTTGCAATAAAGCAATTGAGTGAACCTTTCTTTTTTCGAATGTGTGAGATGTGACCACGCAGTAACGACCACATTAAAGGCAGAAAAGAAAATAGAAAGTGCACATTCAGCGCACATGTTGGAATCTTGCAAGATGAAGTTTTTCTGAAGTAGTCAATTAAATGCTGATAAAGTAACTGCGATATATACAACTGGTGCTATTTTCAACAATCCGACATGTCATTTTTTGCAAGGTTTGTTTATGCACCGCATAAGTCCCAACCTTAATATCATTTAATGTTTATACGCTACACTGTTCACAAACTATACCAAAATGCAAACAGCAGGTATGAGGAAGCTTTAGCTCGGGCCCAACTCTAAAGCGGCCTGTTCAAATACATGTAAAACGCAATAACAATTTCCTGAGATAACCTCTATACTGATTTGAATGAAATTTGTTGTATTTGAGAGAGAAAGGCAGATTCTAGTGACTGTTGAAAGGGACTTTTCGGTTTAGCGCCTGAATTTTGTTAAAAGGTTTTCAAAAATCCGAAAGCTTGAAAAATATAGAAGCACGAAGTTTACATATTAATAGCGCTGCATCAAGAACAGATATCGCGGTTCTGTAAACGGCATCGATTACATCATTCAAAGTGGACCAATTCGATATGTCAATTTGTTACGTTCTATACAAGGCTTCTGCAAAAGCTGTAACTCTAAATACTGAGTTTGTTAAGATTCATGTGCAACATATCAATTTTGTCCGCTTTAGTTGTACTATCAGATGCAATTCACAGAATTATGATATCGTTTTTTCCTTGCTGAGCTAGAGAGTTGTAAACTTCATAGTTTAGTTTTCTGAAAATTCACAATTTTTGCAAATTTTTAGTAAAATTGAGACCGAAATCAGATATTCTAAACCAACAGTCACAAACCAACAGCCATAAAGTAGTACAGCAAGAAAGATTGATAAAAACCACTCCTTGATGAGACCAAACATTGAAAAACAGGGAAGAGAGAAAATACAAATAAATATACAAATTCAGGAAAAAAAAGCATTGAGATTACCAACTGCGCATGCGACTACCTTCCAAGAAGTTTGTTTTTCAAGTGGCATGGAACTGGAAGATTGTGCTTGCATAAGCAAGCTGTCGGTTTGTTTATTGGAAAAAGAACAGTTTCTTGAAAGGTGCTGGCATGCATGATTGGCGATTGTAGTGATTTGTTTTTTCCTGCACTTGGAATCTTTATCTGTTTTCTTTCTTTAACATCTTTATTTATGTTTGGTTGCACCAATTTTTTACCTGGCCTTCTTGCCGTCGTTTTTTTCTGTTCAGCTGTACAAATTGCCTCATTTTCACAATAAGTCGGAGTTGAAAGTTAGCGCTCCCTCATACCACTCTAGTGTCATCCTGTTGGTACTGCTTCATGCTATGCGCCCTTGCAACATTCGTGTGCGCGTGTGTGTGCGTGTGCGTGCGTGTGTGTGTGTGTGTGTGTGTGTGTGTGTGTGTGTGTGTGTGTGTGTGTGTGTGTGTGTGTGTGTGTGTGTGTGTGTGTGTGTGTGTGTGTGTGTGTGTGTGTGTGTGTGTGTGTGTGTGTGTGTGTGTGTGTGTGTGTGCGTGCGTGTGTGCGTGGTCGCGTGCGTGCATGCATGCGCGCGCGCGCGCGCGCGCGTGTCTGTGAGTGTGTGTTGAACAGAAACACAATAGACAAGAACGAAGTGAACGCACAGCGTCCTTTGATGTTGTGCGTTGTCTATTTTTTTGCTGTAGTTAATAATAAATCCATGCCAACTTTTCCAATTTTCATTTCTTATGTTGGGCTCATGAGCCCACTCGGGTCCTGGAATGTCTGCATGGCTATGTATCGTGTAATTTCATTTCTTGCTCATGTGCTGGCACGTGGTGTGTCAATCTCCAGATTTTCCTGACAATCTTGTGTGATGTGTAAGCACCTGAGAGTTCTTGCTGAAACCATGCAGGCATGTAGGATATTGTAGTCTGCAAATTTGCACTGCAAGTGCTGCTTTGACTGCTCTCAGTTCAGCTTTTCTGGTTGTATGGTAGTTAATTTTATGTAGTGTCATACTACTTTTACACTCTTATTGCAACATCAATGTACCACATGTGCCTGATATATGTTTGTGTCTTCATGATCAGCAACCTCTTCTGTGTGTTTAGCAATTGCATATAGTCTCCTGGCCTAATTGTTTACATCCACGTTGCACGGTATGAACCTGTTATGTTTCAAGTTCAGATGCTCCTAAGGCTATGTTTCTGAAGGGAGTGGTAGTCGTATTTGTGTCTCACATGCTAGCTGGCATAGTATCTCGCAATCAGGTTCCGAACTTTTGAGACAAATAATTTGGGGCACTGACTGCAACTCTACTCTGCCTAGGTGCTTGTTCGTTTGCTCTATCTCGTAGAGGTCTTCAAGCATGGAAAAGTGGGAAAGTCCTGTCAGTACACGACGCCTGTACTCGATGAGTTATCTTTTTTGTGCACTTCTCGTAATTCATATCGTACAATACCTTGGACACAAGTACAGCATCTGCGACTTTCCATAGTATCCGCTCCCCCACCCCCATGATTTCACTGGGTGTATAATTTGTGTCCAGGCATGGCAGAATTGTTTCACCCACGTGCTGGCTCTGTCATCTTGGTCTTACACTAGCCGATCATTTCCGGCTGTTGACTTGCGAATATATTTGTCCAGCCATGTGAAACACAATGTGCAATCTGCGGTAGTTCTTGATTCTGGTCTTTTTTCCGATGTCGATGTAAGCTAACTTATCAGAAAATGAGAGGCCAGACTGGCTAAGAAAGTCTGCCATGTTGTCGAAAGCTTGTTGCATCATTCTTGATTTCTGCATAAGATAGCATTGTCATAGACTGTATTGCTCGACAGACTGTAGTATTACTTGATGTATGCCTGTGTTGATGTGGGTGGGCGAAATTTATCTCCCTTTCCTAAGTGGTATTACACAATGCTTTCTAATAAAGTTACTGCCTCTGATGGCCCAGTCATATCTGCCAGAGGGACAACTCTTGAAAAAGATTTTCTTTGTGCTTTGTGCATGATGTAGTATGAGCATTCATGTCTTTTGACAATTGTACATCTCTAGAACCAGCTACCTGATAGATTGTTTACTATGCCTGACTATGCTTATTTGGGCAGTGCTGTTGAACAACAGGTATTCATGCAATGGATGTTTACACATTAGAACCAACAGGAATGATGCTTGTTTTACAATCGTGCGCATTGCTTTTGATTGGAGTTAATATTGCTTGTTAGATTTTGCATACGCAAGCCCCCTTTGTGCAATATTCTTGCAAAGCTTAAGGGTTCAATAAATGATGATGAACTAAATCAAAGGGCAAGAGATTTTTTTAGCTATGACTCCCGTCAAAATGCAACTGCCACGGCCGGCAATTCAACCGCTCAATTTATGTTGGCAGCAGAATGCTATAACCAAAGTGGAAGGCGAATAAATTGAAGAATTGCTTTGTCTATAGATGTTTTTTATTCTTGCCTGTATGTAGGAAAACTTGCATTAAGTGTGTCATTGCAAAAACGCAGTTTGTGATCCTTTGTTGAATAAACTGCTTGCATAAATTTCTTTTAAAATCCCAGGGTGATATGTTCTTGCAAGAAGCATGGTACTTCCTTACTCATAAAGGCAGTAATCACAGAGGACATCGCTATATGGGTTTACACACTAATGAATGTCGCTACAAACTTACTGGAAACTGTTATTAGAAAGATGTAAAGCATGGATGTTTCTGCACACTTGATTAGCTGTGGACGTGCAAGAACCGTTTATACTTAAAAGATTGACAGAAAGGGATGAAAGTGGCTGACTTCACTGCACTGTTCTTGCTTAATTTTCTATAACAAGTCTTCTAGTGTTTCGGCTGCACAAAAACAGGCTTTTTGCGTGCTTTTCGTATTGTTGCACGAGTTTTACATGATGGTGCAGAAAGGTGCGTTGTCACTGTGCCACTATAGCAAGCCAGTAATTTACTAATGGTACACTTAACTACCAATCAAAGCAAATGGTAATACAGGTGCAGTAAGGATGCAAATTCCGCAACATGTTCAAAGTTTATTGCATTCTGTGCAGGAAAAAAATTCTCCAGAGAAGAAATGCAATTTAACGCGCATGAAATATTCGAGAAAAAAAATTTACGACGCCCTTTATTCAAGCTAAGGAGTTAGTGCTATCGCAGAAAATTCATTACGATAGCCTGCACGCTTGCTATGTCAGGTTTAATAAGTGAGGTAGGACAATCATTCAAGATGCATTGCGAAAGTCACGCTTGAAAACCGACAAGAAAATACAACTGAACAGTGCCGCGTTCAGCACAACAGCGAAACTTCGAGTACCTTGCTGTGTTGTCATTTAACCTTGCCCAAGTTGAAATTATTTAAGGTGCTCCGTACGCGGCGATGTTTGTATGCTACTCAACAAAATAAAATTGTGAGGACCCCAAAAAGCCATGCCGTCTCGTGGGGATCAAACACCCAACTCGTAAAGGCGTACGAAGCAAACGTGAAAATGCACTTCATTTGCGGCGTAGCGTGTTAAAGAACGCATAAAAATGCGAGAATAGAATCGGCGGTACAAGTTTTTTATTCTCGCTTCGCGTACGTACCGAATTTGGCAACATACGTTTCTGCGCATTGCACTTGTTAAGCGAGACGCCATTTTCCAAAACAAACCGGCGAAATAGCTCTCCGCGCAATTTTGACGGAAAATCGCAGTGATTCCTGCGACAATGCGACTGTGCGACCAACAGGTTGCTCGCATGCGAAAATTGGGTGGTCGGCACTGCGACTGCGGTTTTCGTCGCAAACGACGAAAATCACACTTGCGGTGTGTCGAAAATCGCTTCACGTGAAGCAGGCTTAACATGGCTTAAATTGGCTGGTGAAGGCATGTAAAGTTGGTTACTCAAAAATAAGCGCAACTAATTGCTTGCTGCCAATAGAATAACCTCTAAATTTTAATTAAATGAAGACGAAGGTCAAAATGACTCTTCTTATCATAAAATGGGATATCTTGTTTAATTATTTATAACAGCTGTTTTTTGACGCCGTAGTGGCACTGCAAGCGGAAGATGCTGTCCGCAAACGCAAAGACCTTTTCTAAAGCTCTTCACTCTTGCGTTCCCTAGCGCTGACGACCAAAAAGCTTTTTGGGTCCCCAAACTTCTGGGGCCTCTATTCTAAAACTCTCTAACAACTGAGAGGGGGGGAGGGTTACTTGCTATAGACAACACGAATTATTTAGCATTGTATAAGAACGTACAGGCACTATGTAGCAACATCTAAGAATTGTTTTCTTAGTGTGTTAAGTGCCCTGCTCCCTCTTGAGCAACCTGATCTTTGATTACAAACGTAAGCTGAACCGTGATGCATTCATTGAGACAAGATAGCTATCCAAGAGTTTCACAATCTCAAGCAAGCGTCGACAGACACAACGGTCAGCGCCTTGCCGTGAAAATCAGCTTCCAGTGTAGTTTCGTCAAGAGGATGCCCAAAGAGCACACTCTTGTCCGAGCATTGTGTGCTCGCTGTTACGAACGGCCTGCGGGGGCTGGTGAACTAGAGGAGAAGCGACCGACGAAACCTGCCTGGCCCGCTGCGATGACTCACTTTGTGAAAACAACAATGCGCCGAGTCAACAGGCTATCGGCGCCACCCAGTGTGCTGCGACGTCTCGCTTCGTAAGAAAGACAATACGACAGTCCCCAACTGAACGGCGCCGCGATGTATACACGCAGTCGGCGGACCAAGTATTGTTAGTGGATTCGCCGTCACCGTCACGGTTTGTTTGAAGCGGTGGAGCTCCTGGAAGAAGGTGTTTTGAGGCGCCGTCTCACTGGTCTTAGAAGTCGTCAGTCAATGGACAGACGCGGCGGCAACTGTCTGCGGGGTCAACTCTGGGACCAAGAGGCGCCTGTTCAGGGCAAGACATGTTCCTGCAAAAATCCTCTCACATCAGTGTGGTTAGTGAAACCTGTGCGGAAGTGAGTGTGTAAGCCCTCCCTCTCAAAGGCGGGTCGATTACGATGACTTTGGACGCTCCGAAATGGTCAACGGTTGAACGGCCGTTATCCCTCACCTAGAGATCTAGGGAGGACAGAGTGTTTATAAGCAGCCGTGTTGTGGCGGCTGAGTGCGCGTTCCTCTTTTAGTCATGCCAAACTGATGAACTGTAACGTTCTCATGTATATTCTGTAAATAAATCCCATATTCCTCGTTCTAAACGAGAACAAGTCTCTCCCTTCAACAACGTCCTCAGCGTAGATGAGTTGGACGACGGCATGGGCCCGCTACGATCTCTTTCATGACCGACCCCAATCCTTATATCGCCCGTTCCGTTAAGCCCTTAATGAGCCCCGTTGCTTATGCGCTTCCAACGCAAACGAAAATCCGTGCCCCCGCTATTGCAAGCATAAAAATTACAAACAGTGATTGTAAACAATAGGTTTGTGCTGATGAATAGCAAGGACTATGCCGAGTTCATTAGAAAGCCCAGCAGATAACGCTCAGACTCTACGACGCTCCGCCCGCGTGCACAACTCTGGCACTGGCCTACATGAACGTCGAATCTCCTGTAAGGTTATTAAAACATTATATAATTGTACAAGCATGGTCTACCATTGCATTCATAATTCTCTAGAGACAAATTAGCTACATACAGTCGGAGCCAAACCTGTACATGGCATGAATTCTACGAAAAGGCTGACTTTCGCAGCATTTTGAACCCGCGGCCTGTAAAGCCCTAGAAGACTGCGTTGTTCGCGCATACTGTTCCAGGCTGGAAACTAGGTGTGCGGAAGTGTAGTGATCTTTTTCAGACACGACAGGCTGTAAACTATTGTTGCCAGCGTTACACACTTCACCATTTATCACCCTTTATCAAGGAGCAATGCCACGCTAACATGATTATCCTGCCAAGACGAAGGATCTGATGAGGCAGGCTGCTACACGCCCTGAAGGGAAGCAAAAAAGCGCAAAGAAGGGAGGCGTGTTAGTTCGAGCGCACGTGCGCACAATGAACTTGTTTGGAACCACAGCCTGAAGAAAATGCTAATGTAGAACAGAGGACATCGTTTCTGCTTTAGGGTAAGAACAAAAAAAAAAAGGAACGTCTTTCGTGACCCTTAGTGCCGTTCTCAAGACCGTCATTAAAATTGGTTGCTTCAAAGACAGGTGGAAAAGAGGAATCAAAGAGCGCTGGTGGTGCATTTCTATGCTCGCAGATCCTCTTCGATTGCGCCGGCATGGAAAAGGGCGTGGAAAATTGCGGGTGCGCGCTCGGAATTCGTTACAAAGAGACATTTCTTCCACGCGATGGCGTAACGCGCGCGCGAGTATTTCAAGAGCACGAAGCACATGCATGAAGGAAGTGGCTTCAATTAGAAGGTCATGTGGTAAGGGCAGCAACAGCAGCATTTATGTGCTCCTGAATTTGCTATTCATCTGGGTGTTGCAACGCCCAGGACGTTCGCGTAAGTCCCTAGAAATCAACATTCTTAGCTATTTTTAGCACTTTTACGAGACGCGCATCAGGCAATTTGCGACTTTTATAATGGCAAAATACTCCTAGTGGTCAAATCATTATCTTCATCACCATCTTATCATCATTCTGTTTGCAGTCCATTGCAGGACGATCGTCTCACCTGATAACCTCCAGTTACATCTGTCATGCTACAGCCGGCTGCAACATGCCTTCAAATTTCGTACCTTCATCGCACCACTTAAGAGCACTTCTGCCGTCATCGACTCAGTTAACCTTCCACTGGATTGCATTCTATTACTCTAGAATGCCACCATCTATCTGTTCTGCTCGTTACATGACCTGCCGAACTCCGTTTTTCTCGTTAATCTCAGCTAGGATATCAAATATATCCGCATGGTCTGCTAATCTATGCTATATACCACGTATTTCTTTCTCTTAACCTTATACCTGTCCAACAAAATTCTACTAAGCTGACAAATTTGAAGTTCATGGAAACATATAAATGATTAAACTGCTGCGCAAGCATCGAACTCCCAAATGCAAAATGCTGAACTACTTCACAAAAAAAGGACACATAGATAATTTTTTTCGTGTGAATGGTGGCATTATTGTTCTCACTAGCACTACATACGTCGCAGATCAAGCGGTGTACGCAAGCTGAGATATTATTTTATAGGTTGTTGACATTGAACAAGTGGTATTACCACATTGAGCAGTGTTCCCCAAGAATGACACCAAGGCCACTGAAAATAGCTGAACAATAGACCATATTCACACTATCAATCAGGTGATAGAGAAATGTGCGGAATATAACCAACCCTTATATATAGCTTTCATTGATTACGAGAAAGCGTTTGATTCTGTCGAAACCTCAGCAGTCATGGAGGCATTACGGAATCAGGGTGTAGATGAGCCATATATAAAAATACTGTAAGATATCTATAGCGGCTCCACAGCCACCGTAGTCCTCCATGAAGAAAGCAACAAAATCCCAATAAAAAAGGCGTCAGGCAGGGAGATACGATCTGTCCAATGCTATTCACAGCGGTTTTACAGGAGGTATTCAGAGACCTGGATTGGGAAGAACTGGGGGTAAAAGTTAATGGAGAATACCTTGTAACTTGCGATTCGCTGATGATATTGCCTTGTTTAGTAACTCAGGGGACCAATTGCAATGCATGCTCACTGACCTGGAGAGGCAAAGCAAAAGAGTGGGCCTAAATATTAATCTGCAGAAAACAAAAATAATGTTTAACAGTCTCTGAAGAAAACAGCAATTGACAATAGGTAGCGAGGCACCGGAAGTAGTAAGGGAATACACATACTTAGGGCAGGTAGTGACGGAGGATCCGGATCATGAGACAGAAATAATCAGAAGAATAAGATTGGGCTGGCGTGCGTTTGGCAGGCATTCTCAGATCATGAACAGCAGGTTGCCATTATCCCTCAAGAGAAAAGTGTACAATAGCTGTGTCTTACCAGTACTCACCTACGGGGAAGAAACCTGGAGGCTTACGAAAAGGGTTCTGTTCAAATTGAGGACGACGCAACGAGCTATGGAAAGAAGAATGATAGGTGTAACGTTAAGGGATAAGAAAAGAGCAGATTGCGAGATGGAACAAACGCGAGTTAATGACATCTCAGTTGAAATCAAGAAAGAGAAATGGGGGGGGGGGGCATGGGCAGGACACGTAATGAGGAGGGAAGATAACCGATGGTCATTAAGGGTTACGGACTGGATTCCAAGGGAAGGGAAGCGTAGCAGGGGGTGGCAGAAAGTTAGGTGGGCGGATGAGATTAAGAAGTTTGCAGGGACGACATGGCCACAATTAGTACATGACCGGGGTTGTTGGAGAAGTATGGGAGAGGTCTTTGCCCTGCAGTGGGCGTAACCAGGCTGATAATGATGATGATGATGATGACTTCTACAAGCAAATCTGTGTTGTAGCTCTGGTGAGCTAGGCGCAGCAGGCAGGGGCACCACTTCTTGGGCCATGTACCGCATGCCAAGAATGGTAGTTCCTTCAGCTGGCAGCCGAGAGAAGCCGCAGAACCTCTACTGCTTGGAAACAATCCCGGAAAGCTTGTTTTTGAAACGTGACTTACATGTAGAAAGTTCGCTTGAAAGTATGATTGCTCATAAGAAAGGAACAGGTACCCATGGATTAAGTTGGTGTATTCATCGTAAGAAAGATCACACGACATGGCCATGTGTTAGGTTCGATTCGAATTGCTTGCTTTTATTTTCATCCGTTATTTACAGACAGAGCTGCACGAATAAGAACTTTGAAATGATACATAAAAAAACTGTAAAATATCTTGCTAGACTAGGGAAATGTACAATTTCTGGAAGAGCAGACATCAGTGATATTTTATTCGCGCAGCGTACAGACACTCTGGCGTCTTGCGCGAGTTCCTCCCTAAGGAGGAGAAGGTCTCCCAAAGTGAGGTCTACGAGTAAGTGGTATTGCATGCTTCAGTGCGCCAGTGGGATTTGGAGACAGGTGAAAGCAAATACACGGTGGTACGGTGTTCCCAAGTGCCACCTTTGACCGTGCTATTTACACATACGCAGAACAACGCGCCTAGTATTTATCATAGAAAGGTTCGCTTTGTTCCACATTCTCATGGGAATTCTTTATGATGACATGAAACAGTCGTAACGGCCTGGGAAAATTCAGATTGATGTATTTATCCCGCTTAGGTGCTACTTTTTGAAGAAATTACGAATGGTACTCAACAAACAATAGTCATATTAATTACATGTCGGTTACATTTCAGTTTATTCACAAGGTATTTTAACATCGTTATATACATGAAATTAATTGCTCGGACAAATGTTTTGTGTCATCGTTTTAGTCACACTCATGCGCTGTCTGATTATGTAGCTCTGGTTTCACAGTTGACGCTTATTGGCACTACTTGGCTCTTGCCTCTTAAAATCCGTACATCATCATCATCGTCATCATCATCGTCATCATCATCATCATCATCATCATCATCATCATCATCACGTGGTTTGACTGTCGTCTCAGAGAACCGTAAAGCTACTGGCTTGGCCCCTGCTGGATGCCGCAAGTGATTTCACATGGGCCTTACGCGAAGCAAAATGTTACGGCCTTAGCCGCTGTGCGCACTGCCCCCCTGGACAAACTGAAGTACTTATCGCTCTTGTATTTTCCCGAAACCTTGTGCACATAATTATGTGCAATTTAAACTGCGGCCTCACTTATGCAAATAAAGTCTTCATTTATTTTTGATGCTAAATCGGTAAGACATGTTTTTTTATATTGAAGTAGAACGATGAAACTCGAAGCGCAACATCATGGTTTCGTTTGTTCGGAAAAGTGTTGTCGCTTTATTTATTAATTGTTTTATTTTTTTATTTATTTATTTAATATACCCTCAGGGTCGAAGCATTGCAGAGGGGAGTGGGAAACAAGAAATACAAAGAAAAAGCTAAATAGAATAAAAGCAGCATTTGAAACATAACAAATCAATGCATGATTAACATGGTTATTATAGAAATAGCCGGGACAAAAATTAGATTCAGTATACAAGTTAGGTATAACCAAATAAAGAATGAAACATAGGAAAATAAAACATGATTAAACACTGTTAACATAAACATAGCAGGTAGAAACTGGGATCTATTTATGTTATATTTGCTATGGCGTTTTTAAAGAGTTCATAATTTAGAGTTGTAGCAACATTTACGGGAAGGTGATTCCACTCGTGAGATGTGCGTGGGAGAAATGATAGTGAAATGGAATTAATTCTGAAAGAAGGATACCGACCTTGTTAGCATGGTTTAATCTTCGGGATATGTATCACGGTGACTGAAGCTGTTCTTTGTGTAATTCTGAGTGATGAAAGATTTTATGAAAAAGACAGAGGAAATTCTTTGCCACGTGATTCGAGAGATGGTAAGCTCAAACATGATTTCATGGTGGTTATGCTTGCAATTCTGTTATAATTGGACAGGATAAATATTCTATGCTTCCAAAAAGTGCAAAATCATTACTCAGTGTCGTTGGTGATACGCGAAAATAACGAAATAAAACCGGACTTTCTTATAGACAGGAACTTTATACAGTTTCATTGAAAGACAACCTAGTGCTAATTTATGTGAGCTTACCCTATTTGTTGATGTGCTTCGCATTCTATGCAGTGACTGCATATATACATACAAACTGCTTTGGTAACAATCACTGTGGTTAAATGCTCTCATGTCGTCAACACAGCGCGCTTAATATTGTATAGCAGGCTACACGGAAGTTAAATGACACTCTTTCCTTCCGCTATTTGTTCTTACACCTTTTTTTCTTTCCTTCTGCCATTTATTGTATACATTTATTAGTCATTAGAGTCTCTTTGATGATTGGAATAGCCACCTCTTCAATCGCTTATTTTCGCGCTCCTTCATCATTTGTTATTAGAACTAATTAATTTCTAATTTCTAATTAAATTAGGACATAATGTAGCATAAAAAATAAAAATAAAAAGACGTAGTGGGTAGCAACGTCTGGGCGCCTTAAACGCAAATGAAAGCTATAATCATGTGCAGGTGCTGACATGCAGTGTAACTGTTTTGTTTTACTCACTTGTAGGTGTGCTTCAGTGCTTACGACTGAAAGCCAATTTAGCGCCCACTTGTTCATCCTAGTGGAACCTAAGTCCGAAATAACTTCGTTATTGGGAAAATTTAGCATTTGCAGTAGTGTGTAAATATCAACTGAAAACTTGAGGATGAAAGTTGTTCAACAATCAAATAAACAAAAACAAATCATCAATCAAACAAACAATATCCCTTTGATAACTGTTACCCATCAGTTCAACAATACAACATAGATGAGTTGCGCATGGCTCGGATCGTCCAGCATTTCCTGTGTTTATTTCCTTCGAAGGAATCGCCCGAATAAGAAAGAAAAGTGTGCAGCTTCTTTCTAAGGAAACTATTCAGCAATGACCGCAGGTCACTTGAGCCTCGACAGAAAAACAGCGGTGAAGCAAACTTCTTTTGCAAAGAAGCTCGTACGGAGGTAGGGCAGACAGAAATTAGCAACAGCTTCTTAATGTGCTACTTGCCATGCGAGGCAAACACCTTCAATGGAGGAGGCGGTAGATGTGAATCATGTTAGGCCAGTTACTTCCTTCTTCTCGCTTCATCATTTATGTGAGCAGGTCTCCGCCTACGTGAGGAACAGAATCGGCAGGCCACGAGGCGTGGATGATAAAAATATCGAACCGAGCAAAAAGAATCCTCGCGTTACACGGGCCAACTCTTGCAACTCACTGTGTGTGCGTGCCACGTTAGCCACCTTTCTTATGACTTCCTCTACAGGTCGTTTTAGAGTGTTCCATCAGGCGTACATTGCCGTGAAAGACTGCATTCCAGCATTATTTCGAGTATAGGTGGGCTCTTTATGTGGTAACCCCGCTTAACTTCAATTCTCGCAGCCGACCTTGTTGACTATCACCGCATAATAAATTTCACATTCTGATTTATACATATATAGGCATGTGTTAGTCCTTACAAGTTACCCTCGAAAATACGATAATTAGAGCGCCTTCCCCCGGTCTTCACGAATGTGAGATCCTTTCAACACTAATAGAGCGCTTATTCTCACAACAGTCACCTGCCATGCGTCATCACTAATTGCCTGGCGTGCAGTTCGATACGCCTTCTGTTGTCAACTTTTTATTGGCCTCGAGATCGCGCTATAGGTGGCAGCACCGACACCACTTAATGTGGATGGGCAGTCGACCACATGCATTGAAATGTATACGGCGGCACTTTGCTGTGAGAGATTTCGGCCACTTGATTAGTAATGAAACGCGCTGACTGTAGTGAGCCAATCACATATTGCCCTGCAGCGCCACATTGTTGCACGAAACGCACTGAATATTCCTGCTATCGTGAAAAGATCGCAAAACGCCGTTTCTGTTCTCGTACATCCATGGCGCTTTCTGTTCGTGTTCGGCGTGCCAATAACCCATTATGTAGGCGCTGCTGTTGGGACTCAAATTTCCGCTATTCTTGAACTGGTTATAAAATGCCACTGTTACTGCACAATGAAGTTAAAACAGCTGGTTATTGGGACTCTACTTCATCGCAGTGACTCTTCCACCACCATGACCACGAAAACGACGACAACGACGTCGCAGCAGTAGCCGCAGCAGCAGCAGTGGGAAATTCGAAGGAAGAGGCAAAGAAAACTTCAGCAGGGAAGAAGTTTAGGGCTATTGGTAGTTCAATCGTAAACTAGGATACATAGCGCAAAAAAAATGACACAAGGACGAAGCAGGAACACGGGACGAGCGCTAACTTTCAACAATTGATTTATTGCAGCTGGTAATCATATATATACTCACTAGGAAGCCACTGCAACAGACACACTGAAGGGAAGGAAGAAGAAGCATTCATGTGACCACTATGCCCGAAAATTCAAGCTCTTTCTTTGATAAAAGAATAGAGGGCGTGCTAACAGAATCGTCACCTTCTCCAGCAATCTCAGCTGCTTCGACAATTTCCCTCGTTGTCTTATTCCTGTGGCGATAGACAACAACAGTTTGTTTTAAGAGAGGGAAGCATGATGCCTTCGCGTCACATTTTCTACAGTGGGTTGCCAGGTGGCCATCTATTGCGATGCCCTCCACTTTATTACTATGTTCCGCCAGACTAACGTTTAAACATCTCCCCGTCTGACGCACGTATTACTTCCCACACGAAAGTAGAATGTTGTACACCACGTTACGAGTGCATGTAACAAAACGATTCTTGTGCGCGGTAGCGCAACCTGGCTTCTGTTGCCTCATGGGACAGCTCAAGACACTGAACTTCAAGAGTCTGTAAGGTGCTGTAAAAACAACGTTTACACCACTTCGTTGCCCTACCTCTTTCAGGTTGTGGGAAACCTTATGAAAGTAGGGAATTACAGCCACCTTTCGTTTGTCCCTTTGTTCTTTCTTCTTGCTTTCGTCCCCTACTCTGCTAATCGCTCATGCGTGAAGTTAGCTTCCTTCGACGATGCAGGCTTTCAGCAACCGAGATAATGATATGTATCGGATAGTTCGCTGCTTCCAGACGAGCCGCCTGGTTACTAAGGCCTTCATCCAGAAAGTGAGCACATGACTTAGAGAGAGCGCATGACAAGAAAGAACGTACGATACTTCTTTTTATGAGTTTTGAGTGTCACAGAACTGTACCTCAAGGGCGGCTTATTAGCTCTGAGTTCATATACCCAACACAAGTCATCAGCTTTGAAATGCAAACGCAAGCCCAAAAACCTGATATTGCCCTGCGCATAGTAGTCACACGACTTCTTTTCCTGTTCTTCGTTCCCTTCAGTGTGTCTGTTGCAGTGGCTTCCCAGTGAATATATATATGCTCACCAGCTGCAATAAATCAAGTGTTGAAAGTTAGCGCTCGTCTCGTGTTCCTGCTTCGTGCTTGTGTCATTTTTTTGCACTATGTATCCCAGTTTACGAAAGAAAACTTCGGTGTAAAAAAATCTTGTAACACCCTTGTTGTATCCAAATTCTGCCATTATGAGGTATTCAATAACTATCAAAAATTGAAATCAATGTCGGAATTTATTTTCAATGAACACAGGATAAAATGTTTACAGAAACATTTGGACCTTTAGACCGTATGGCTTGTTACCCGTCCAATCTAATATATGGGTTTATGTAAATAGGTTTGAAGGGAGCGCTGCGATATAGGTGCAGAGGTGCGATATAGGGATGGAGATATATAGCAGCGTAGTATTTTAATGTTTTTCATTCTCTTTTTTCTTAATAAAAAAGCACATCATAATCAATACAATTCCAGATCTCTACAAATACAATATCGCGACCTATGTGCGGAAAAAGAATATAATAGACATGACTTTATGCTTTACAATTTTAGTAACTATTAGCCAATCCCATTGGTGATGCTGTGGGGCCGCGAACGATCGATGCAAGTATCGTAAACTAATATCACCGCAAAAGGGAAAGAGAAGTTAGCCGCTCCACATGCCTCTACCAGACGCCGCTACTAGAAGCGGGTTTCGTAAGCTCGTTATCGCGGCATGAAAGATAGCACGCAAACTTCCGTCTACAATATTTGTTATACCATAGAGAGCATATGCCTAGAATGTGAGAGATAATAGTATCTTGATGAGAGTAGATGGTTTGGCCTTGTCAGCAAGACGCACTACAGAACATTCAAGTGTGGAAATGAAGCGGACATACACAACCGTTAAATTCAACACCACAGCAAAGTCACGACACGCTGTGCGTTAAGTCGGCCTTTTCATATTTTTGTTGATTTCTCAGCTCAGCCCTCCTGCAAAACCTAGCGTTTTTAGTATTTACATATGAAAAACCAGCTTGTATTTAGGCACTGAACTTGCTGCGACCGCAAGCGACTATCAGAAATATTCTAATGAACTCGTACAGCAGCTTGTAAAGCTGCGTTAGCATCGATAGTCATGTGCCCCGTTGTGCTTCAGAGCCTCTTAAAGGAGCCGTTCACTCTGTACGCCTGGACGGCACTTTGAAATGTGTACGAAACGTGCGCAATCAATGAAAATGGTTTTAAAATGTAGGAAATCGATGTAGCGGCGCAGTTAATGAATGCCATGTCAATGAAAAATGCTCTGAACATATTCCCAGTCTGAAAAAAGTTATAAACGACAACGTCGCGTTAGCAGCTGATAGCGCGCTTGATCTTTTAACGAACTCATTAGGGCGATGGCCATCATACACCAACCAAGAGACAACAGTCAAAAGGTCATCGTGTAGTAGAGAAATAGAGCAAACGAAATAACTTTATTGACCCACATTATTGATGCGTCATGAAAATAGGCGTCCAAATCTCAGGCAGTGGACGAGACGAGTGCTTCGAGGAAAATGTTCATTAGTTTGTTTGATATGCGTGACCCAACTGTTGGATAAGGAAACGATCAGGGAAAGAACATGTGTTCTCCAGAAGATGTGTTGTTCCGTACCGCAAGCAAATCCATCAAATGAAACAAGCAAGCAAGCGAGAATTATTGACAGCAGGAAATAACTATACTTTGAAGCGATAAAGACGAGGCCATCATTTGTAGTCATGAACTGATTTTAATGGGTTGCCATCTTAGCTTTGCGAAGTTAATAACGCTGTGAAAATACCAACAACATATACATTTTTTTCCGCTCGTATTCCTGTTTTCTCAAGAGCGACTTTGTGTTACTGCGGCTTCGCTATCAATGACAGTGCTTCCACTACATAACCATTGCTCTTTGTTAAGCATGGTTGCGCTAATGCAAACAAAAAGAGTAAGCGTTTGGTGCACGAGACAAAGTGCTATGAATGCTGAAGTAAAAATAGGACAAAGAAGAATGCGCGCGCGCGCGCGTAAATGCCACGCTGGGAAAAAGAAGCCGACGTCGAAGACTGTTGAGCACGAACACGCGTGGCGCGAACAAAGACATTAGGCGTAAAAAGCTTCAATCGGGAGGGCACACGGAGTTTCCATGGGCCAACGTCACCGGTGAGCATGGAGCTCCGAGTGTCACTAATCCGAAAAAAGACACAAAGGCCGGAGCGGAAGAAAAACCGAGGCGCGCTGACAGAAGAGCGGGAGTTCCAGGAAGCGACCCAGGGTCTTCCACCGAACCGGGAGACGAAGACGGGCCGTCGGGTTCCGGACCCGAGCCACCAGGACGCCACCCGACCGTAACCTCCTGCCGGCCTCTTCCCGTGCGTCGGTACTCCCCCACGCCATGCAATTATACCTAAGTCCTGCGGACTCTAGTACCCGTAGGCAGCATGGAAGCAGTTGGGCTACGAGCCCGAGATTTCAGCACTGCTTCTAGTCCTGCAAACTCCGTTGACCCACAGTTTCGACTTTAAGATGCCGCCAAGGTGCCTGTGCACCCGTGTCAAGCCGCAAATTCGTCCGTCTACTCCACCGTGAGACGAATGCCGCTTCTTTCGTCACTTCGCCGTCGAACTTCAATGATGAACTGTTACGCGTGTTGAGCTCGTGATCTGCTATAACTCTTATTGTGTTGGTACTAGTGTCGCTCGAATTGTATTTGCGTCTTGCTGTGAATTCTTAATTGAGTGTTTATATTAAATATTTGTGCTTTATGGAAAGAACTTCTTTGTCTTCGGTTGCGTTCTCTCAGGTTTTGCATCATGGACCTGTGGCGCTATAACGTAAAACTATTCCAAACTTTTCTATTCTGATTCTGCTATCAGCCCTCCACGATTAGTCAAAAACTTTTTTCCACCACCCCCACTTCACCTGTCTGTCACGCGACGTCACGAAAACCGCGATAGATCCCCATCTGATATGATGTGTACACACTGATTATGCATGATTTGACAGAAAAAAGAAAAACAGTTATTTCTGATTCGACCCCTTTCGCCATTAGCCCTCGGCTGTCGGTAAAAAGTTTTCGGGCTGCACCCACTTCACTTGCCTGTCACGCGACGTCACAAAACAGCACAAACTCACCTTGTCAAAGTGACGTGTACGCGATAAAGATGCATTATTATGCCGAACAAAACTGAATTTTCTTCGGAATAGCCGCAGGCTGCTCCATTCCGAAAGGAATAAAAGCTGGCTGCCGCCGATCGCTGAGACGCTGGCTACTAGCACCTGCCTGAGAGCATGGGTGCATTTGCGTATAATAAAACTTCTTGCGTGGCCGTGTAAGGTTTTCGAGCCCTTTGGGCCCGTTTACCACCTCATTCTGCCAACTCTTTTTACCTGAGGGTCAGTTTTAGCGTCATTCTCAAGCTTCCGTTGCATGCCGCCGCGATTTTCGACCAGCCACAGCAAGCTAAGTAAGGGAAAGCCGACCAATCGCAGACGCCGGCACCACCCTCTTCATCCGGTTATCGATTTTCAGCGCACTGGCTCTGCCCCAGCGGATCCCTCTCCAGTTGAGCGTTCTCCTCGCCTCTTGTCAGCCAATTAAATACGACAAGCCGCTCAGTTTAGGCAATGTTATTCGTTTTTCAAGCAAACAAAAGTGACCTCCTATGAACGAGGATAGTGTTTGATTGGTCTGTACAGACAACCCTGTCGGTGACCGCCCGGTGCTTGCGTCGGTGGCTACGCAAATTTGACGTCAGGAGGTTGTAATAGGAACATATTGGAATAGTTTTACGTTATAGGGCCTCTGTTTGAAACATCGAAGAAATAGAACCTGCATCAAAGGAGTAGAGCTTGCACAATAACGAGGACTACTAAGTCGTGTTGACTAAATTTTTGTGTAACCTGTAGTTATGTGTCTGCTCTCGTATTCATTTGTATATTTATTGGACAGAGACGTTACTACATCACTCAAGACACTTGGTGGCTTCTGCAGTCTTTATAATCCTATTTATAACTCACGCAAAAAAAATACACAGGAAAGGAAAAAGCATCAGACCAAATGCGCAATATTTTTTCTTCGGCATCCAAAAATGTCAATTGAAACCGAGTCACCAAGTTTTCCATTCAGCCAAGTTCTTTGATGACCATCTTGCACTATGGTTTGGGATAGTACTTTCTCTGGGGCTTCCAGAAAGGCCTACGATGCCACAGAGCGCAAGAAGGTTTGAACAAACCTAGGCGATTTTCACTGTTTTGAATGCTGTTGATTTCAACCATGATTATCAAGGGTGCATCATTTAGATCGTGTCGAGAGAGAGGGAGAGAATGAGAATTTAAGTGAAAAAGTGCTTGGCTAGCCACTTGATTCTTCATATAGACTAGCTTCTTTGAACTAGTATCATGCAAACTCGGCTTACCATATTCCACGCCACGAGCAGCTAAAGCTTGTCAAAGCGAAAAATAACGGGACAGAAACTTAATAAAAGAAAGACAGCCTGAGCGCTGCTCACAGCCTTATAAACTCACCTGGCTGATGATCATTCTGCGGCTAGAACTTGAATCACAAATGTCAAAGACGTTCGTAACGAGCTCAACAGCAATAAATCTTTCCTCAATTCACCGAATGGTGCGTTTTTGTTATTGAATGCACCTTAGCAAGTAAAATGCTTTCACTATTCTGCTATGAGTGCTAGGTGCGGTATATCTTATGAGTGGAGCGTTCATTTTTTTCTTGGAACGATTCAGAGCCATAAAGCATGCGCCACTTCATGTAGATGAATCCAGCTCTATAGGTGCGATAAGCAAGTTTCGTGTATATACATTATTCAGTGGTCTAATTCACGAAACTTTTTGTTAGGAGGCGATGTTTACCTCTGGCTGGTCGCCTTCCTTAAACATATGTTAAACATTATGATTGCGTGGCATTTGCTCTTACGAACAATTCCACCGTGATAACATTTATTGCGTATACGAGGCTAGATTACATTGCTATTGTGATAATGTCGACAATGGCAAATTGAGTACACACCGTCCCTCTTATGTTTAAATGGATTCGGAAAACTTCACTGCATAAATTTTCTGGCGAAAAATAAAAAAATATGATAGCGAAGTTATGTCAGCTTTCAGACATGCAGAGCTATTCTATTAAAACAACTTACTTACGTTGTCTGTCACTGTAGTCACACTATAGGTTAGTATAGTGTCAAGAACTCGGTTTCAGTGTTTTACGAGATTGCAACAGTCAGGTGGAAAGTGCCACAGTTATTTGTTTTACGACCGCATTTATTCCTCATATACATTAATGACATCACACAAAACATCTCATCAGCTTATTGATTGATGACGCACATCGGTGCAATATATGGTGACGCACATCGTACATAAACCTCAATGCCGTAAAATGTAGTCACATTCGCTTCAGCAGAAAGCGAGTTAACATTACTTTCTTGCATCTACCCTCTAGAAAACGTTGTAATTGAAGAAGTAGATAATGCCAAATACATGCGTGTCTTTTTTTCCTCGTCAGGCCTTACATTGATCAAGCATGTGGAGTACAATAGCTGAAAAGCTTGATGTGTCCTAAATATTATTGAAGTGAATTTTAAGAAATCTTAGCCTGACATGAAGCAAATCCTATATTTTTTTAACGCCCTTTCGGTACAGGAATATGCTTCTATGGTCAAGACCCAAGAACTAACGTTGTTATTAATAAATTGGAGGCAATACAGAATCATTCGGTACGCTGTGTGACTAATTTTATCGTTAACAGGGGGGGTTAACCGAGGGGCCCGATTTTCATTAAGCATATAATAAGCACCCAGTAAACATGGACACGAAGGACAACATAGGGGAAATTACTTGTACTTATTAAATGAATTAAAGAAATTATAGATTAATGGAAATGAAAGTGGACGAAAAAACAACTTGTCGCATGTGGGGCACGATCCCACGTATTCGCATTACGCGTGAAATGCTGTATCAATTGAGCTACCGCGGCGCCGTTTTCCCGTGTACTTTCTTGGGTATTTATGTTTCCTATTACAACCCTTGTAGTGTTAGCCGGAGCCACAAGTCACAAACCTTGGCGGCGGATGTGGAACATCCTTTCTGCCGCAGGTGTCACGAGTACGTGATCTTTCTGGGTGAAGGCAACCGGTCAGTAATAAGCCCACGCATGTTACCTGAAGGCATCGATGTTGCCGGATTTGAGAACCTCATTGTGTAATAAACTACAGAACAGGAGCTAATCGAGGGGCCCGATTTTATTAAGCTTATCATAAGAAGCCAACAAAGATTGACACCAACAATGACCACGTACTCGTGACGCCTGCTGCAGAAAGGATGTTCCACATCCGTCTCCAAGGTTTGTGAGTGGTGGCGCTGGCTAACACTCCCAGGGTTCTAGTAGGAGACGTAAATACCCAAGAAAGTGGATGGGGAAACGGCGCCGCGGTAGTTCAACTAGTAGAGCATCGCACGCGTAATGCGAAGACGTGGGATCGTTCCCATCCTGCGGCAAGTTGTTTTTTGATCTCCTTTCGTTTACATTAATTTATCGTTTGTGTAATTCGTTAAGTAAAGTGATTTCTCTTGTGTTGTGTCCTTGGTGTCAATGTTTGTTGACTTCTGATGATTTAATTATATCGTTATAATATTAGCGTTACAAATTGGAAGCCTCGTGGGTGTGGGGCATTCTTAAACTTCAATGCATCATATTTAGGTGCTAGTTCTTAAAGCAGATTTCCTGTGAAGAGGTAGCGATGGATGGTCATTAGTACCTTCAGTCTCATTTGAATGTATCTAACAGAAGGTATAACAGCCAAAAAATCCGACAGGGGTGATGCCGCACATCTACATTTAAAGCGTCATTTTTCCACATAGGATTGCAGAATGGAACACCTCGCCTGATACTGTTGTCTCTGCGCCTTGTGAAATGATTGCAGCTGCACTCGGGCGGCACTTGCGAACAATCTCAACATGATTTTTACCTGTGTAGATTGCGTGTTTGTGTGGCGTTGTAATCACCATATGCATTGTATACATGTTTTTCTGTCTCCTCTTGCGTTCTTCGGGCTGCCTCCTCATGTTTTGCTCCTGCATTTATTTTATTTTCTCCACTTGTGATTTTGTTTTGCGTTGTGCTTTCTTCTAACACCCACTTTCAGCAATGCTTAGAAAGAATGTAGGCATGTAAATAAATAAATCAATAAATAAATAGAAACAGGCTCCATTCTCAGGGATGTGGCAGCTTTGTAGACATTCCTGTAACGCTTAATCCTGGGAGGATAATTAAGAACAACTTTATGCAGATCCAATGGGAATCAATATTATGCGGAGCACTTTCTAGGCACCTGGCTATTCAGGAGTATGCAGAGGAACGATTGCCACGAGCTGAGGTGGTGAACACATAGAAAAAAAATTTCAGTTCCTGACGCGAGAAGCGCAACAGCAGACGTTTTAAAACATTACCTTGATTGATTTTGTTTCTTGGGTGCGTGTTTGTTCTCAAAGCGGTTTTGCTTGGTATTAAGCAGAGAATAATAAAAAAATAGTGGTACTGGCCTAACGGTTAAGGCATCGGGCACCTGTGCAGGAAGTCAGATGAGTCGGACACTTTGGTGTTCTATTTATTGATTAAGCCCGAAACTCGGCGAGGTGGAAACCTACCTACCTACCTACTTACCTCTTGAGTGCCTGGGTTTAGTCAAAGAAAGTTTCGCTCTAAACATGATCAAAGGGTTTACGTGTAACCAGAACTAGCGAAAGCACGCCGACTCTGACGAATCTAGGCATTAGAATTGTCAGATGTGTACACAGAATACAGAACACGAACGATGGAATTTTATATTACTTTTTATTTTAATAGAAATAAATATTGAATTAATATAACTTATATGGAAAGGGCAAGCTTTTCCAGGTCATTTAGTACTTCCTTAGACTAAGGAAGATTATTACTTGAATATACGAATGTTAAACTATGCGTCTAGAAACGCTTCTAAGGAGCTTATGTGTGTCTTAAATGAAATTTTTCGGCGACTCTAGTCCTGTGTCTTCTTTTTAGCTCATTCCTTTTTTATTTTCTACTTGAAGTCAGTCGCTCAAATCATCCAAAGTTTTCCTTTGGCTGTTTCGTTTGTAACTGTGCCAGCAACCTTGCCTTCTTTGTTTTAATGCACGAAACAAATAGATAACTAGCGCATGTTTATTATCATTGTTCTTCAGAGGGGAATTGTAAAATAAGGCTGTAGAGAAGAACCGTGTGGAGGAGAATTCACCTGCCATAGGATAGGGAGGATTGTCGAGAAGAATCGTGTGAAGAAAGTATGCGCTCCTTATTTTTTGTGCTTTATTCTTAATGATTTCATATTGCGCCTATTATATTGTGCTCTGCGGCATTATTATTTTTTTGTTATCGCTCTCTCACATCCAATCTCATTTCTGCAATGCTAATATATTCTCACGCGCATCTAAACAGAGACTGCCCAGCCACGCATGCAAGTCAGGAGGTTGGTCAGGCTGAACTATTATCGCTGCTTATTGTACGCATTTATGGCGAAATAAACACTCACATGACTTCACATGCCCATGTAGAAGGGTGCCAATGTTACTCCCTTACAGTACACGCGCAGTGAGTGCCGTGCAAGCGCAACAAAATGCTTCGTTCGCGTATTTGTTGTCCCTCTTTTCCGTTTCTTCTCCTGAGGCTATATTCTCTTCCCGATTTGTGCCCCATAAGCCTATTAGGCGAGCATTCCATATTGAAGCTGAGAGTCCGCTACCACTGTAACATTAATTTGACGACGTCGAAACTGATCTGCGAGTGCGTGCCTACGAAGAAGTGAAACAAAATAAGAGCTATCGTACCTTTCGAATAGCGCTACTTCGAAAGGGTCCAGCGATTCCTCCTTAACAAGATTCCATCGACCGCATGCACAATGAATGGAGGCACTGTGGAAAAGGGCGAAAGCCAACACCGCGCGATTTCTCAAGCGAGGTCCGGGAAAACGCATGCATTTATTTATTTTTTCCACAAGACTTTCACCCCACTGATCGATGACTTGCACCGGTAGGTGACATTCGACCAAAAACGGCCACCAACTTCTGCGCATTCAGTCGGAAGCCTCCCTCCTCCACCCCTCCCCCCGTTCCTGCAATTTTGTGTAGAATCTTAAGCTGCTGCTTTATTTTGACATATTTTTCTTTACGATGTTCACTCCAAGATATGCCTTTCGCAGGGAGAAATCATTATTTCTGCGTTCCGCCCATCCAAGAATCATTGAGAACACGCGCCGAAATCGCTCCCCACGATAGTTTCTTTTAGGCGAGATTTTTACAGATTGGTTCACGGGGGCGAGGGCGATAATAGGCTAGCGGCAAATTCGTACGTCCTCTTGGAGTTGAAGGCACGATGGGTAGCTGCCATGTCTTTTGTTTATGCCTTTCTTACATGGGCAAAATACAGTAAAAGTTAAGCAGTATAACAAATGCAGAACGTTCTGACGTTTGAATTATATTGTTAATCAAGCGCATGGAGGATCCGGTTACTTATTGAAGTTAGAACCTTATTAACACTTCGCGACGACAACCAAAAATTAAGGAAGAATAAAAAAAAAGACAATAATCAAACTTCTCAGTTAGCGCCTGAAACCTGCGTAATGGTTTAAAAGGCCCTCACACGAGGAAAAAATACACGTCCTCAGTGCAAGAAGCGAGCACCACGTCCCGATAACGTCACACCTTCACCAGGAGGCGCTGCCCGTGGCCTAGAAACCGTGCATATGAACAGCGACTTTGCCCTTGTTCATCTGAAGTGTGCGTCATGGTATCTTATTTTGCATTCTGATTGCTCAGTTTAACAGCTTACTTTTCTCACTTTTCACAAAGAAGAACAATGAAATAAAGAGAACAACTTTTAAGAAAAATAGCCTTCTTTTGCAGTTAACGATGTTTGACATTGCTTAGTCTAACAAATGCCTTCTTTCTGTACTCTAAACCGGAGGCATGAGGCTTTGTACGCTTCACAACCTTAAGAAGGCCGTGTATGCTTCCGGTTCCGTACTCAACTTCATGATAGCTAAGACACTATATGATCATGAACAGTCTCAATGCATTAACAGTGTTTTGTATTCTATCTTTGATGCAGCAGATGGAAACAGTTGAAATTCTTCCACCTTTTTACAGATGGCAAAGTGGAAGCGAAGTATCTATTTTGACGACGTGATGACTGCGATCGCACACTTTTGTCGCTCCCGGATGGTGCTAGTTAAACACTTTCCATGGTTAAACATTGTAATATCTTCTCTGGGAATATGAAACGTTATGCTATCATTTACGCTACTGAGCTGGTTCCAAACGGGCATAATCAGTTGGAGCATAGCGGCTAAACATGTTGCCTTATAATTTCGTAGCAAGCACATGAAGAACTGAATCAAGGACATGGTAAGGAAAAGCAGCAAATGTAGAAAATAATAAAGAAAAATGTTTGGACGAATGTCAAAGTTATTTGTGAACTTTGTCACCAATCGCGTGATGCTGTCCTCATCCGAGCACCAACTGTATTCCACTGCTTTAGTATATCGTTAATCATACAGAGCCGAGGCCTTGCCTTTGCACCCGGTGCAGTGGTTGCTCAGTATGGAAACAGAAACAGAGTTAAGAAGAAAGATGGGCGAGAGGCAAACCAAGGCCACTAGAGTAGCGAGAGAGAAAACAAAGGTGTCAAATAAAGGTAAAGGCAAGGAGAGGGAAGAAAGTTGACGGATCTTCATGGCTGTGGCGGCAGCTCTGGAGCGCTATGGCCAGTTGCGTAGGAACGGCGCCCTTTCGTTTTAATGTATAAACGAATCATGCGGTAGAGAGTGTAGAACTGCGGAACCTGTTTTAGAAGTCCTGAAGGGTCACGTCACCTCGTCAGTGTGGCGATATTTTCCTGCATTTTTCACTACGAATATCACGTGCCCACAACCTTCCCGTTGAAGAAGCTTTCGCTTCCCAAAAGGACAGTAGTGCTTTCTGGAATGATTGCGAAACTTGATTCACCTCACAAAGCGCCTTCCATGCATACTGCTGCGCGAGAGAATCGCGGGAGGTTGGTTGGTAATAGAGGTAAAATCTATTCAAAGTACAGAGGAAATCAAGCTCTGTATAATGCCCTTAGATCATGTTACTGGTATCTTAGCAGAGCTTATGACAGCACAGTACCGGTAGTTACGATTGCAACGAGATCAATGGGACCTTACAGCTATGCTCGAAACTGGATGAGGCAGGCAGAATACACGTAACTACGTACTTTTTGATCACGGTTAATTTTACAAAAAGTGACGACTGCCCTCGTTTCGGCAGAGGGACATTTCGGTTAATGAACGCTATCTTTGTTGTTGAGACGTCGGCTAAACAGCGAAGCTCTGAGACCGTATTTTTGATGACGATATCACGAGTGCTGTGCAATGTTGTTCGCCTGTTCTAGAAGGTTCAACAGCTGCTCAGAAATCCAGAAATATTTTGCTGCGGACATACATTATTTGCACAATCATACATCTGCAAATTCCTAATTGATGTGGCGTTTACTGCACCGGTGAACACTCTATTTTAGTTTTATTCAGCAGCCCGGTTGATTATATCCATGCCTTAGTTCTTCGTGGTCAACATAGTAAACAGCGTCGATCCTGTGTTCGCGTCTCGACCTCGTTCCTTTTGCGCTACTATTGATACGAAGGCGTCAAACGGCCCTTTGAGCGAAAAGGCCGGTGGCGTCTGTGGCAGCAAAAAAAGCGGCAGCTAGCATCCCGTTGGCTGCTACGCCACGTCAAGAGCGCGCGAGGTGCTCGTGACGCTGGCTGGCGCTTGCTAGCTCGGGCAGCACGAACGGGCACGAAACATACAGTTTCATAAACTAATTACTAGAGGGAACACTGGCGCCAGTGCTTACGGGAGCTGCAATGGGAAAGGTTGGAACAGGTTAAGCTTTGCGACTTTGTATACTCGTCATTTTCAACAATGCACTGCGTAATAAATAATTAAACAAACATTGAAATCGTCCGAAGGCAAGATTTGAACACAGGACTTCTAGGACAGAAGCGGGATATTTAGGCCATTAAGCTGCGGACGCATGCATGGACAAGCGATGTGAAACGCCCTTATGAATTTACTGTAGGCATACCAATGCCTTGAGACGCTTGTGGCGTTTCCGTTTGGTCACCTCTACAATCTCAGTCGTTGCACTTAGTAGCGATTGTGCGTATTCGCAGCGTCTTCTGCACTTCGAAGTGTATTGATTGCTCTGAAATTTACAACAATGAAGGCAAATAAAGCGTAATATACAAAGCCACAAGAACGTGCGAATCTACAAGTACGAAGATCAGACAAATCCATGTGCTTCCCATCATTCCCACGGTGGGTCAACGATTGCAGCGCCACAGTTCCCTCCAGTATATTGTCGGAAACTCTATGGCACAAGTCGCTATGGAGCCTGAAGGGTGTGCATCGTCAGCGGCCTCAACCTCATAAGTAGCGAAACGTGGCCGTCCGTGCCAGTACACGGCAGACGAAGTGAGGGAACGCAGCTAAACGAGCGAAGAGGCAGCCAGTGAAATCCATCTTTGCCGTCAACTCTCTTAACAAACAACCGGCGGTACGAGCGCTAACGCAAACATAACTCGCAGCGCAAAACTCGAAGGACCGTCCTGCGGCGTTCAATTGGATATTAATGTTTTCGTATTCACAACTCATAAGTACTTAGGTTTCTTATATTTCTCTTCTGTTTCTAAAAAAATAAACTATGGGGTTTTACGTGCCAGAACCACGATCTGATTATGAGGCACGCTGTAGTGGGGAAATCCGAATTATTGTTTATCATCTTGGGCTTTTACAGCGGAGCTGCATATGGCTAGTTTTCCGCGCAATTTTATTCTCCGTGAGCAAAAACTACTATCATCAATGGCTCCTACCCCCGTAAGCATGCAAAAAATGCAATGGTTCCTAGCTGCGAAAGGTAGAGGCTACAAGCACTCAGCAAAGTGAAACGAACAGTGCTTAATATTTTTCTAATCACATATGCAACATATAGATCAGCATGTCGAAAACTGTCATCATCAATGGCTCTTACTCCCGTAAGCAATAGCTCATACCCCCGTATGCAAGCAAAAAATGCAGTGACTCATAATGAAGCAAGGTTCATGGCTACTAACTTTGCGTGAAGTAGGTGGGATGACAATATCCATGTTGTCGTTGTCGGTGATTTCAATGTGGATGAGCCGGAACCAAAAACGGAGTGGTTTACGTGTTCAGTGTTACAGACATATATATATATATATATATATATATATATATCCCTTGCGGTGCCACGCCGATCCGGCCCAGCCCACCATACGGCGGCGTACGTGCATTAATTGGACATTATCAAAGAATGTGATTGAGTTAAGTAATCACCCCCCATCATGACAATAAATCAGTTCGTACCTTTGTTCAAAATTATGTGTCCCCTCCGTGTCGTGTGCTAAACAGCTTCGCTGGTCAACCACTTTCACAGAGTGGAATAGCTCATGATTCTTTTTACCATGCATATAAATCTAAGTGCACTGGTGTTTTTGCATTTAGCCCCCATCGAAATGTGGCAGCCATGGCCGGATTTTGATCCCGCGATCTCGTGGTTAGCAGCGCAACACCAAAGCCCCTAAGCAACCACGGCGTGGTTATTAAAGCGGAAGCGTTACTAACCGCCTCGAGCCGAGTTTCGCCGTCGCTACCGTCGCCAGCGATTCGACCGTCATTTGATCGCAGCTGCGCCATAGCCTTAGCAACGCATCCCGTGACTCGCCGCGCCGAGCTCTGCCGCCGCCGACCGCTTGGCGCATGCGCTCTCCGCAGCTGGGTCGCCGCCTTATGACGTGACTCGCCGCGCACCCGGCTAAGAGGAACGTCGCGGTCGTCTAGTCAGTGTGAGCTTGACCATGGATGAGAGCGAAGCCGGGCCGTTTTCTCTGAGCGTTGCGTGAAAGCGGGAGGCTTTGAGCTGTCGTAGCCAAGCGGCATCTGACCACCCCGCGGATATCACCCGACGGGCTGCTTCATTGGAGAGGGTTCGGAATGCAACAGGCGTTGCACCGTCGATATCAATCTAGCCACTGCGCCGTGTTCGTTTGTGCTTCGACGCTGCGCGTGTTCGCGGCGTCTCTTTGCATGTATAGCACTTGCGCTTTCCCTGCGGCACAACAGGTGTCGCCACGTCCAACGATGCGTGTCTACTAAAACCTAATCACAGTCATGTCTAGCCCCAGACCTAGGCACAGCCGTCATACCTGGCTTAACGATGAAGCTAAGCCAAGCTTTCGCTACGCATGTCCAGGGTTAGCTGAGCTAAGCCGCATCCAATTTTTACAGCGAAGCTGTTTATGGCTAGGCTTCCGTGACAATTTCATGTGTGCGAGCAAAAACTGTCATCATCAGCAATGGCAGGTGCCACTGCTCACGCGTTCGTCATCGCCTTCTTCCCCATCGGGCTTCGTTTCCTTTAATTATGCTATCGTTCCCAAACTGGCCCTCACGTTCATGCCGCTGCTCGCGCTTTCGTTGGCGTTTTCTTCCAGAACTGGCTCCTATGGCGCTCATCATGCCAGCGTTCCCGTACTGCCCCTCACTCGGCGAAGGCACTTAAAGCACTGGCCCACTGCCAGTCAATGCGGTAATTTCGATCTCAAGTTCTTCGCTTCAATGTATCGCTCGCACCTTCGTCGTCGTCTTCTACAGCTGCTCCGATGCCGCTCATCATGTACCAGACTATGCTGTCGCATCCCGCAATTGAACTTTATTTTACATAGAGCTGGTCTGGTGATGTCCCCTCTATGCCACAATTGTAAGGAAATTGAATCAATAGAAGACCACTTTTTATCACGTACACGATATTCACACCAGAGAAAGATATTACTCGTAGCTCCCTTCTGCAAAATAGGATCAGAGTTAAGTATACCAGTATTATCATTTGGTGCCTCGACACTATAACTATATAGTCACAGAAACGTTTGTTCAGCAGTATTTAATTATTTAACTGAAACAAAACGACTGCCCTGCTAGTTATTGTATCTTTATTCTAGATATCAAATCTGAATCAATTTCACCTGAATTGGTTTCTCTAAATTATTTAATAACAATAACTTCTCCTTGATTGTATCCTCTTTTATCATTCACCTTTAAGTTAGTCTGACTGCTTGCTCGCATACTAGTTTAGTCATTGCATAATCTTCTTTTTTGTATTTCTTTTGCTTTGCGTTTATCGTTTTCAAATAAGAATTTTCTTTAGCTGCCTCCTGCTGCCCGATTCTTGGCATATCCCCCTTGGTACTTGCGAGCCATGAAAGAGGTTCATAATAATAATAATAATAATAATAATAGTAATAATAATAATAATAATAATAATAATAATAATAATAATAATGCCTGCGTTTTCATACTGCCCCTCCATCTGCGAAGGCGCTGACGGCACTGACCCACTGCCAGTAGGTGCGGCGATTTCGGTCTGAAATTCTTTGCCTCAAGATATCGCGAAATTAAACCCGATTGTGTATAGCGAATGTATAACACGAATAAATGCAAATATATAAAAAATTCGCAGTTCCACACGAAAGGCGAAGCACCGATTGCGATAGCAAATTAGTGGATAGCTGTATCAAATAAGCATAGTAGTATTATTGGCAGTATAAACTTGTACACATTCGCTAAATAACTAAATTACCAATGATAGAATATGTAAGCGCGACTCAACGACGACGTAGAAAGAAACAGACACACATAGACAGCGCTGTCTTTGTGTGTCTGCTTGTTTCTACGTCCTCGTTCAGTCCCGCTTATACATTCTATCATATGTTCAAGCCGACTAGCCAACCAATGTGTTTTACCTAAGTTAACCAGCATGGTGTCACGCACGCACAGGTAAACACGAACAAATCTCGCTCGATGCGCGTGGAAACTCGCTGTCACAATTCTGGAGTGAGGAATCGCGGCAGCAGCAAGCGAATTCACCTTCATGCATCTATCGCTTCAACGCGATCGAAACGTCGAAAGCACAGCGCATACGAAGCTACCGGCACTACGCGCACTCTGCAAACATCGCAGATCACTTCGAAGATGAGGCCCGTGCGGACGCGCGCTCTTGCCACGTCGCAGATCGCTTTCCAGACACACGAGCGCCGACAACGCGTCGATTTTTTTGCCTGACTTTGACAAACAACAGCAATGCACAAAACAAAATTTACAGGATCGCTACGGCGTCCCCCAAAGGTATCTACTACAGCGTCCGCGATTCGCGTGGCCAAAGCCGTAGTAGATGCCGCGGTTGTCTCCACTCTGTACGGGGCGGAGGGAGAGGAGGACATCGAGGCAACCTAGCAGCCGCCCGAGAAGAACGGCCCTCCGCCCTCGCCTGAGCCTCGCGCGTCACAGGAGCCGGACTGTTTTCGCCGCCTCACCCTCACACGCTTTCACTCATACGGAACCTCACGGCGACGGCGATGGCGAAGCCGACGGCAGAAATGCGCCTGGAACGTCCATATAATTGAAATTCGTGTAAAATGAATAAACAAATAAGAAGAGCATACCCATCGCTTTAATATGTCATACACCATAACATAAGAACACGCAATAAATAATGAACAAAGAAGGTCACATCTCTTGGATTATAGCCTCTATGTTCAAACAAGTATCAAAAACATTGATGTAGATGTTTGAATAAGTGAAAATTAGTAAAAAAAACTTCTACATGTTTCAACTTATTTTACCGTCTCTAATATCGTACGTGATTCTCGTTTATATAGGAAAGTCTACAAATGCATATTTGAGATGTTTCTGTTCGTAACGCACCCAAAAGTTGTGCAACGACCGCAGTTTTTATAAATAATCTGCAGTTTTATTGACAGCTCTTCGCTACAGGCTAAATATTTCCTACAGTGTAAGAGAACATGTTATATATTTTCATTGGATTTTTCACAAAAACAAATTGGGTTGTTAGCTTTGCTTGTCCTGTATGAGAAGCACTTCGCGTGGCCTCTGCCAAGTCATGTTCTATGTATTACTGTTGTATGACCTGTATGGGTGTGGAATTCGTGTGTGTATCTACCATGAATAAGGTTGAACATTGATGTGCATAAATAAACAAAGTATGTCTCGTAATTCAGACGCAGATGCTGTTAATAGCACAATGCGCATCCTTTTTCGACAAAGCAAGGCCCGAAATTTCATTTCTATATGCCTCGCCTGATAGAGCACCTACATCATCATCCCCTGCAAGTTCACATTGACTTGGAAATCACTTGAGTATTATATTATGCTGTTCCTGATTTGCAACGCTGCAAGCCTTTCGTATCTCATGCATTAAAGCATCATTTGTGGCGCGAAAGCGGACGTTTCTTGCGGAGAGTAATTATGCTTGAGATTCGCTTAAAACTACCCGTTAACATGGTTGTACTTGTGAGCATGTAAATATAACTGCAAGGATATTTGCACAAAGTTCTGGCGTGTTTTCTGGCAAACTGTAAAACAATTTGCATGGAGATTGTTTCCCGTAAACTGAAATCACGAAAGATGTGGCAGAATTTTGATCAATGCATGATCAGCCTGTATATAATTGAATGCGCTTTGGCCCTAATTGTGAATGTTCGGCAATGTTGGACATTTCGCTTATTTCACCGGTAAATCGGATTTATGCGCTGTTGCTAATACTGAAGGGAAAATACTCGGAGTGTGGGGAAACCAAAGACGACACGAAACGTCTAGTTGCCAATACTGCTGCACCGGAAGGAGACATCCGCATTGTTCTATGATTTAGTATGGCTGCCGCAACCATATGGCTTATTCAAAGTATTTTACTCATTGCAACTCTCATTAGTATTCGCAATTCCAACCCATACCACGGTAACACATCCTATTTTCTTTATCGTGTGGTGATGTCCGTACAAAGCAAGCGTACTTGTGACGTTGATTTACATCTTACCAGCATTGTACGCAAACCGGGATCTAGACAGACTAGCTAACGAGCTATTCTTTTAGTATTATACCTTGTTACACAACTGGATTAGTGATGATTGGTAACAGTAAAGCTTTCATATAGGAATATATGAGAAATCCTTCCTCCTCAAAAAGATCTCCAGCTGTGTCAAAATGGACACTTTTCTTTCCGGATTCGGCTACGTCTCATTTTACTTGCAAGTAAGCGGTACAACAGTTTAGCAGTCTAGAAAAGTTTACATTGGCGTTGCCATTCATGCCTAAAGTGGAGGGATATTCTTGACTGATGGAGAAGCATCGCCAAGCATTCCTTCGAAACTATTGTTCTTCTGGTTTTCCGGAGGGACCATGTGCATAATGACGCTCTGTGCAAATTCACCTATCATGCCCATAAATGTGCATGTATACATGTTGGTTGCATGTTTGTGTGTTCCACGCGCGCACACTCTCGTCTTGTGCCTAATGTCTGGAGTAGTCACACACCTGGCTGCTGTCCATTATAGCAGATCTATCCTTGTTTTTTTTCTTTCTGAATGTCCCAGATTCATTTATGCACCAGGCTAATATCTGATATTTCTCATACAAATTACATATTTTCGCGCAACACCTTACCTGCACCTGCGGAGACATAAGTTTACATTCCCGAACTATCGCAATTTACAAAGACCAGTAAAGTTTGGAGACACAAACATAGACCATTTCTCGACAGGTTATGTAGCATTGTTCATTCATTCAAATAACTTTATTCAGTGCCCTGCGATTTGGTGGGGTGGGCCTGGTTTCGGCCAAGGGTTGTTGGCCCTTGGCGGCTTCCTCGGCTCACTGAAGGGCTCGCTGTAGTATTGCTGTCTATAACATTTTAGTAGCCGTGGAATTCTCGCACACTTATTTTGATAAGCTTTCTGTCGAAAAAGAAAAGAGCATTGTGCTCAGCCACTTATGACAGCCCAACAGAAGACTTCCGCAAGTTGACAACTAGAAACCAGGTCGTATACTTTTTGCAATCTACTCTATACCTTCTTGGTTATTTTAGCATTATAAATGGCTTGCCTGTTTCAAAGCTTTCATTCCCAGTACCTCCTTTATTTCGTGCCGGGAGGCGGCAGAGTGCGCGTTTATTTTGTCGGCCTTGTGCTCTTTGCAGGTACAGAGATCAGGAGGGTATACCGGAACAGAGAGCTTTGGTCGTCAGTAGGTGCGCAAATGGCGAGAACTTGTTATAAAAACAGCGGTGATCACAGGTCGGTGTTCGCTGCTCGTGAAAAGAGAAAAAATCGAGCAATTCTTTCTTTCTTTTGTTTTTTTTCAGGACCGTCTCCAAGTTGAGAGCGAAGGAAAGTGACTTACGTGTGAATGAAAATTTCAACAAGGAACAATGTCTCCGCTAAGTTAAGGAGGACTTAAGAAAAACGAAAAGAATGTCCTTATGGTTTTTCCAGAGTGGTAAGAGAATAAAGAGGAAAATAATAGGAGTTTTTCTTTGTATGTTTGTTTTGTAGTGTCTTACCTTATTTCTTGTGTAAAAAGGGCAGTCACCGGGGTATTTTATTTTTTTGTCCTTGCTTCATTTGAGCTAGGTTAGGGCAGACATTGTGGGTACTTCCGAATGAATGTGACGGGAACAGAATATAGTCATCGAGCTTTTTTTTTTTTAGTCATGGTTTTCGTCTTTTCATTCTTTTGAAATGCGGCAGTGCTTGGTGGCTACACGCATTAACGTGGAAGCTATCGCTTGAACCAGAGAATGGAGCAGAGGGGTGCCTTAAGAGAAAAATTGAAAGTTCCGAGTTGTCGCACACACAGACAAATGGACGCACAATCAAATTCGCATTGTGATTTGTGCAGTATTGTATACTCTGTTTTAGTTTTATAAGTATTTCTTTCACTGTTGAGTTCAACTTAGTTATCCAGTTCTTTGCACAGTAAGTCTGAATGTAGAATACCGTCGTCAACCAAGATGCGCCAACATTCCCAATGTAAGTTGCAGTTTTATATGCGCATTTTACATGTCTAACTAAAGTATTCTCAGATGAGGCAGGACCTAACCTGTCACACACGTGACATTCGCTGTCGTTGTTGCCAGTCAGAAAACACATTTGCTCCCACGAGCATTTTCCGACGGCTGCCAATTTAATTCACGGCCTGCTTTACGAATTTCTCATTTAGCTCTTGATGTCATGTTTCAGTCATTCAGAGTATTATAACGTAGTGTGCCCCTCCTCTCAACTTTTCTGCGTAGTTATTGTCCTTATACCAACACACCTATGTGACATAATGACCGCGGGTGGTACTTAAGGATGTCTTTGGCTTCGCACTGCCCTGAAAACACTGTTAAGAGGATGACTGGTGCCATTAACTCACTAGCACCATATGAATATGGTATAAAAAATTTATAGGAATGGTATAATTCTTGCCTTCACAAATACGTGCGGACATGTCTCATTAAAATGTGAAGCGCACACGCACGCAAACACCTCGGTGCAAGCATAATTACATGTTGTAAAAAAAAAGATGAAAACGGCAGGATTTAGTGCTCATGGGTTGTGATATGAACAAAAAAGCTTAGAAATTGTTTGCCACATTCGCAGAAAAATCTGCGCAGGAAATGACATGCAACAGTATTTCGACGACAGGCGATGCGTTTTGCACCCGTAGTATGAAAAAGTGGCTGGGGTTCAACGTGGCTTGAACCTAGTTATACGAGCGAAAGCTCTGTTAAGCATGGTTGGACACGGTTTTTCAGCGCTTCTTCCCGGCGAGCTATATCGGTGGGTTGCTCAGACCCAGCCTGGCGCCTGCGGCGGAGAGCTGACGCGTTCGCACCGGTGCGTGCTTCATCCATGGCGAGACTCAGCGACGAGGCGCCGCTGAAGCCGCCGTTAAAACTCTCGCTTGACTTGCCGTGGTTGCTCAGTGGCTATGGTGTTGGGCTGCTATGCACGAGGTTGCGGGATCGAGTCGCGGCCACGGCGGCCGCATTTCGACGGGGGCGAAATGGGACAACACCCGTGCATTTAGATTTAGGTGCACGTGAAACTTCTCGGTGTCCTCCACTACGGCGTGCCTCATAATCAGAAAGTGGTTTTGGCACCTCAAACCCATAATTTAAGTTTAAAAACCCTCGCCTACTAGTGTGGTAGGCAGCTGCGACGCCTCTCTGCAGTGGATCACGTGAAGTGACGTCACACCTTCTCACGAGAGCCGGCGGATGAAGGTCAAAAGCGCGCCGAGACTGATCTTGGAAGCTGTACCTCGAGAAGCAGAGTCTAAAAAAGGGTATTGGTGGTATTTCCCAATGTCAGTGGCAGCATTGTCTTAAAACAGGGCAATCTCCTTAACAAATACCAGTAGCCTATGGCGAAAGCGGGCTGTCGTGTGCGGCACCTCTTAGATGGGACTGGAATCTAACTGTGCGGTTGTCATTTCGACACCATCGCCTTTGGCGGGAGCCATATTGTTGGGAGCACACACCCTGACTGCCCCCCCCCCCCGAAAAAAAAAGCAACTACAACAACAACACATAATTGGTGGTAAAATTCGCACGCCTGCAGTTCAAACGTCTTTTATTACGGAGTGCTTCTGCGGAAACGACAGAAGGCATACCTGCTTCGAGGTAGAAGTTATACTTGAACTCGGCTGCTTTTCTTCTTTATAAGCGTACACATATATATATATATATATATATATATATATATATATATATATATATATATATATATATATATATATATATATATATATATATATATATATATATATATATATATATATATTCAGAAGCAAAACAATCTTATCTCATTGCGATTCTTTTTTTTTCGTAAGCCGCTATTGTCAATTCGATTTCCTACGACACTTTAGCAGACCTCATCTTGAATTCTCAGCCGTTCGTGCATGGAATTTTCACAAATGAGTTCGGAATAACGGAGCTGCTCTTCAGGTACAAGAAAATGAGCTAGTGTATCAGGAATTTATAAAAGGGGCATGATATGGGAAAAGATAGCCTATAGCCTCGCACCCTCAGTCTATCATTTGTGGAAAATCCCTTAGATGCAATCGGACGAGTTTAGACTCTCTGAATGTTTTTTTATTCTCTTTCTCTCACCGGCTGCGTTGGATTCTCACTGACCAAGCAGAAAATTATTGTTTCTGGTTTTCTGGATGTTGATCGTTTTACGCCATTCTCTGTGGCTTCATCGCAGCAACTTCTTCTTGATTTCCGCATTTCACTTCTGGCATGCAATCAAATATCAAACATCGGAAGAAAACTGATCGGACTGACGAAACAGGTTCTTAGCATTTCGTGCCGCAAATTAGGTGTGCTGAAAGCATGCAGCACCGGCCTAAAATATCTTTGCCTCCACTTGACTTGTTGGACAGTACCTAAAAAGGAAACAATTTAAATGGACGAGTTTTCTTGAAGGCAAGTGGTAGTTGTTTGCAGGAAATATTAACCTGCGTCAACCTCCAATGCGTGCATCAGTTATACACATGTGTGAGCTTTTTTCTATATCGTCAATCTTCCTCGACAAAATATAAATTGAGCCACATGGTGGTAATGCAGCTGTATAATTTAGAAGACGATTTCTTAACATGTGGAGTATAGGCAATTCCTTTATTCCAGATTAAAACACAATGTTATTACTGATAAAAGCTTGCTCACATGGCTTCAATATGCAAAACCGGCTGAAGATGCCTGTATAAGTTTGGTTTCATATAAGATGTCGTGTAACAAACAGCAGGGATGGAAGCGGCCAGGGAAGTTTTGGAGCAGCTCTGGGAGCAGCAAATTTGGCTCTTTGAAGCAGGTTTGAAGCATGAATTGTCCGTTTTCGAGCAGTAAATACGTGTTTTGGAGCAGCTCGGTAATTGTCAATATGAGGAAAATACAGGCATATGAAGAAATGGTGTTGGTAATTTGACTTTCCAGAATACTGTTAGGTTACGGCACATCACTTCAGCGGAAGCAATACATTCTGTTGTACAGTGATTGTACGACCAGTTGATAGGATAATGGTTTTCCCCCCTTCTTCATTATGTGAGTATTTATCACTACAGCGAATCAGGGCCATAATTTGAAAATTTAGAAAAAGTAAGACCCAGAGCTCGACGAAGTGGCGAGCGCGACCGTCGACTGTAGAAATTTCATCTACGAGTCAAGCGCCTCGGCTTTGATACATGAGTGATGGTATATTCTAACGTAATTGGTATTGCTCACGCACGTTATCGAATGTGCACCACGATTGGCGTCGTGCACGTGACCTGATTAAAGAGAATACCCTTTCGTTTTAATCCGCGACAACATTGCAGAATCTTTCGATAAAGGCAGCAGCATCTGACACCGGCGATACTTCTGTAGATTGGCTGGCCGGTGAGTCACCAGAAAACATGAAAAATGCGCAAGTGTCAATACTGAAATACGCCCTTTGATAAGCGCTGTAAGGACAACAGCTGGCAGGCTATTAAGAAATAAAAAATGATCGAAAACCTAGGACTAACAGGTATATTACATAGGAGAGCGCTAATGGCCTTCTATAGATACTTCTGGAAGGGAGTAATATTCTTTTCAATTATTTATTGCGGTTTGTTATCCTTTCTAAGCTCAAATCCACGTAAATTTCTGCCACCTAACTTCGCATTTTTTTGCATTTAGTACTTCTATGAGAGGTGATATTAACTTCTGATGCGTCTTATGGCATTTCTATTGTGATTTGCCTTCGTCATATGTATGGAAGCTCACTTTGCATTCTGAAGTGTTTTATGATGCCTGTTTTGCGAGTTGTCTGTTCTGAATTGATGCGGAGACGTCTTCATGTTCCACAGGGTTTTATGTGGTCTCAGTTGGAAAGCGTTTTAGCGCATTCAGGTCACCCGACTGTTGGACCTCGTTCTTGTTGCCTTTCTTTTGCTGAGTGACTGCTAGTTATTTCCCATTTGGCACAAACCGGTTCCATCTAAAAGGGAGAAGTTGGCGCAGCCTAAACGCACCAACATGTTCTAAATAAAATCTATAAAAAGACAAGGCTCAATGCGATAGCCTACAATTTTAAAACTAACGAACGATATACAGAAAATTTTGTCTGCCAAATTAGGGAAGTTGCATTCATGGAGGAACTTATTTCAATTCAGGAGGATTTAGTGTCTCACAGTAGAATTGTCTCCTTGAAGCTGCTTCTCTTTTAAAAACTGCGACCACTATTTTGCAAAGACCTCTATTTACTACGAACCATGCGTGTGGCGTCTGCGCTCTCATTCAAAATTCTTTACCTAACGTAAGCATAGGTGGGCGCTTCTTGATACCTACGGCTGGGTGTCCCTGGAGGCGGAAGTACATTCTATACTCCGCCTTAAAAATGCATTCTATTGTCTTTGATAGAGAGCTGATATTCTTTTTGAGGTCTCACTGCATAGGGACTTCCTGTATTGCCGATATAGCCGTTATTATCCGTGTTGGACATTTCGAGCAATGAAAAGCAACAGACCTATCTATGAAACAAAAATGACATGCGCGTACTGAAAATTCCGAACGGTCTGTTCTTACTGTTAGATGAAGAATTTCAACCGCTTTGAAGATGGTGATGCGAAGCATGCTTGATTTTAAAAGAAGCGTTGAAAACTCGTCTTAAACTGCGACCATAAGAAGGAACCAATATATTATACTCTTAGTATATTAGCAAAAGCGCAACATCACAATTTATTCAAAAATTTGTAGAGGAGAAAACTAAGCAAGTTTCAGCTTATCTACTGCGTTGAAACTTGTAAGGTGCATTCCATAGAGTTAATACCACGTTAAAGGTAATTCAGGATGGCAGCTGTTCCCTGAAGCCTACAATAAAATGTTGTAAAAAATCACTATAAGGTGGACAATGAAAAAATTGCATGTGAAGCGCATGGTACAGACCTACCGTTTAATTTGTTCACTAAAAGGTGCGGGCCGCGTTAGATGTATATTTCTTTACACGCTTCACGCACAAATATTTAAATATAACTTCACTCGGCGCTTAATCATGATACGAATCTTTGCCCCTATCACCAGAATGCTATATTAAAAATGTTGCCAAACTAGTGCAAAATGTGTCTGCCAGTATTTATACGGATGAAGTTTACTTTAGCTCTTTCCCGAATCGATCCCTCTCTACAATATCTTGTTTAACAAAAGATGCTGAGTTTATGCCAATGAATTCTTGTCATTTTCAGTGTTGATGTTATTCGTATATATCGTTTGAAATGAATGTAAATGACAAACGCTTACTAACTTATAATGATAGCGGCAATCTCTCTTGAGACAATTGTAATATTATAATAATATTATTATGCGGATCCCACATGCTGTAGGAAACGGTTCCCAGGGGAGATGATAAATTACCTTTAAAAAGCGCTTTTTTTTACTTTCTCTACGAAAATATACTTCATTTATCGAAGAATATATCCGCTAAATTTATTCTGAAACAAGCAAATAAGTGCTTTAAACGCGGTGCCAAAGCTTGGCGTCATAGCGATGAAACACAACTCATTATTCAAAACAGCTACAAATCTGCAAAAAGTTGCAAACAAAAATTGCAAATATATATGCAAGGCCACGCTGCAGTCCAAGATGAACAAGTGTACAGATAAAGAAAATACATAGATTACACAACACACGCCCAAAGACCGAAGAGTCAAAACAGGGCTTCATGATACAAGGCACACAAAGATCAGTGTGATACACGTAATGAATCTCAAGCATGCATAAATATTAGTGCACATATATACAATGATGGAGCGGGTTAAGCTCACATAACTGTGCCCAACGCCACACTAGTACACGTTTATTGTCAACGTCTCTCGAAAGAATCGTTTGCATGCATTAAATTTCTTTCATTAAATTTCTTTCGCTTTGTTTTCGATGGGCAATGGCCGAACAATTTTACTGTTGTGAAGGTCGGTCAAGATAAATTGTCTCTAGCTCTTCTATATTTCACACTATGGAAAGTGTCTTCTGTCTGCAATTTTTTTCTGGTGAACTCTTAGTTTAATTCATAGAAGCTACCTCTTTGTCATTTAAAGTTGTATATATTCTGAAAGGGCACAGCACTGATTTCCACCATGGTGCCAAACTGTTTTTCTATCGACAAACATTTCTAATCACACTACATCTCAAGGACCAAATTTGAATAGAGCTGCTTGTCGAATAGTCAATATAAATGGGAATTCGAAGATAAATAGTTAAAAGAACAAAACCAAAACAAATCAGAGCGAGTCTAACTACAACAGGGCCGCATTCCCCTAAAACACAAACAGAAATTTAACGATGTACTAGTATGTAAGACGTGGCTTTATTTGCCTTAACGTATGCAGACTTTCGTGACGTATGTAGTCTGATCGAAGTCGCGTTTCCGGATGTTTTCATATATATATATATATATATATATATATATATATATATATATATATATATATATATATATATATATATATATATATATATATATATATTTGCCGCTGTTGTTTTTTTATTCTACAGCAGACCTCCCAAAGCGCTATTGCTTTCCTACGTCTGATTGCACGTCTGTAGCACGACTCTGAGGATTGGGTGCCGGTTCCGGTCATGTAGCATTCAATTGTCTTTTTTCTTATTTTGGCTCCGTTTAGAGAAATATCGACACGACAGAAAATGTTTGTTTCAGCACAACATACTACTATCTTCTTGGTTATAGGGCGTTGTTTCGTATCACTCCACTTCGTTTTCATTTTTTTAAGCGCGCAACGGAAAGGGAAGTTCTATGTGGCGGAGTAAACAGAAGCCTATTTATAGTATAAAATATGCTGCATAATGTCTCCATATTTCAAGAGTTCCAGTTGGAGGCAGCGGAAGATGACTACATGTACTTAGAAAATTAAAAATTGCGATAGAGCACCATAGAGCCCCCTTTTTCTGCCGGAAGGCTTGGCCTATTAAACGCAGAAATAAAGACGTATTAAAAAAATTGCTATTCTGTTTAGCTCAATTCTAAGATGACGCCAGACATTTAAATGATGAGCTATAATGTCATAATTCATTTGGACGATGTCTATAAGTGGCAGCTTTTCTTCGGCTCTGCGTGAAGTTGAGTGGAGAATATGAAATTATGAATTCCCCCATCGTAGCTTGAACTTGAACAGTCGTTGATTCCAAGAGGTTCGTAAGGACGTCAAGATTAACAGCCTGAATCATTCAACGGGCGCGTCAACAACGCATGCTGCTTTTGCATATGAAAGTATTTTACGCAAACTAGTGATTCTTATTTTGGTGTTATTCTAGTGAATTGATTTTTTTCTTTTTTGCTTCTTCCACCTAAGGGGGAAATGATGGTGTTGGTGAAATTTTGAAGATCGAGCTTGAAAAGAAGATGTCTGGGATTCTCTAAACAGCCTACGCGCAACTTCTGCGAAATTTAGCAGTGCTAGAAGAGAAGCCAATAAAATCATGAGCGGGATAGTAACAAAACAGCAACCAGAAGCAGCAACGCATCAGTAAGCGAACTTTGTCATCACACGAGCTATTTAACAATTTTTTGTGTGGAACACTTGCAGCCAAAACTGAAAGGGCGAAAGCCGGGCTTAAATACAGAACATAAAAAGCACTGAGCGCAACTGTATTGACAATAGCTGTGAAGGTGTTTCTTGATGGTCCTAATACCTCTTTGATAATAACATCACACGGTGTTATCTCGAATTCCGCCCTTTTTCTTATTCATAGCCATTACCGTGGTACCTTGTTAAAATATTAAATTCGTCTTGCAAGTATACGGTTGCTTCTTATTCTCAGGCTCTTAAATTCTTGGTTTTGAAATTCTTGGTATTTAAAAGCTTAAATTCTGGTAATTAAGTAAGGTCTGATATAGTAAGCGATGTGGAAATTCCTGAACTTAAGCAGGTTAAGCAGTAATGTAATGCAGAAAAACTATTTTCTGTACAATGCTTGTGTGCCGTTACCTCTAACATAATGTTATTATTGGCGATATTCTTGTTTATTCAGTTAGGTCATTCTGCTCGCTCAGAGAAATGAGCGACTTTTCAAGCACGCGAGGAAGTAGGGACAAAAGGGACTCAAAGATGAGAAGAAGGAGGGAACAAACACTGGCGGATCCCACGCACATGTGGGATGCGGTGATAAGCGAATCTTTCCTCCCTTCGATGACATATTAACTTCTATTGTATCTCAACACTTCCGGCTCAATGTACACTCTGGTCCCATTTTGTTCAATTCTTTATCAACACTCGTCTACTTCCGTTGTTGACTTCTACCCTTCTTTGTAGTGGACTCCTTCGATTTTCGGTCGCAGACATCTTAAGTTCTGGCTTCTTGTTCCGCTCGAATATTTGATCACAGTTGCAGTGGCCCGCTCTTTTTTGTGGCATTGGCCGAAAACGCTCATGTGTCCATTTGCAGGCGCCTAGGCCCAGGTTGTCGGTTCGGCCACATACCCACTGGCACACACCTAGGGGTCTAAGGTATTGTGTCATCAGCAAAACCGCAGCAGCAGTGGGAAACTCGAAGGTGGAGGCAAAGGAACTGCGACAGTTACGAGCGCGAACAAGACACACAGAGAAACGTGGAATTGGACAGATCGCTAATTATTAAGCTTTAATTATTCAGGCAAAGAAAACTTCGCAAATAAAAAGTTCGCACTATATGCACGCACACTTGCACAAGCGTTCATTGTTAAGTCTGTCAAAAGCGGTTATCTAATATACTGTATTAAAGCAGAAAGGTTAGCAGGTTGGCAAGCATGGTTATGTAAACTGGTGGAATCCAAGAAGTGCAGCAGCGCTTTCGCGGCCGTACTCATCGCAGGCGCACGAGGCTATGCTCCCAGGATCTCTTGTTCTGTAAAGGGCCCGCTATACAATTTCTTTAAAACAGTCAGTCCGAACGGCATGTCTCTAATCTTCATATGACGGGCAGTCACTCAATAGGGTCTATAAAGTTGATTCTGAGCGACATGGGTAGTGTAAGAATTTAAGAAATTGTGAACATTGATATTTACTGACGCAAATTACGACCACAGGGAAAGCTGAATACCACAATCAGTACAATACAGCAGGTTGCGAGATGTGCTTGCCTGGAATGTGACTTGCAGGTGTTCTTCACGATGTGAATGCCTCCTCCAATACCTCCATATTAATGTTAATATTTCTATGAAGGCCCACGCGCAACGTTTAATGAATATCGCTTTTTGTCAGAGCCGATGGATTTTTACCTAGAAACTACAGACCAGCACATTCCCGCACATCATCGTGCTGCACGCCATTCAACCTACGAGCTACAATGACAACAGTGCCTTCTGCTCCGTGCCCAATACCCTCTGCCGCATGGTATGGGAGTGTGGGCACAACTCATCGACACCAATCATCACCGGGTCAAGCGTCTAGCAGTGAGAGGCCATGATGAAAAGCCCGAGCACTGATGACCAGCATTTTCTTGTGAACAGGGCCAAGCCATCGGAATAGGCCCACCGTATCCTGGACTAAGGACACCACCCACCACAGAAGATTCCACCGTCGGCTCATTTTTATAAATAGAATTTATTCGTCCTCCTACGCCCTCAGCTACAACACTCATGTGATCTTGGCAATGAAGAGGCGTAGGCTACGCTGCTCGCAGCCTAAATAATAGGTGAAAATTTATAAAACACTTATGTTGCTTATGGAGAAAGCAGGCGTGCCGAATTTAATAAAATTAGAGCCTTCCCTTATTTAATGACTCCGGGCCTTTAAGGTGAAAATAAACGAAATGAGAAACTCGCACCTATTTGAGGGAATATTAATCAATTTATTGTGAGAAGCTTTGATGAATGCATAAAGCTTCAAATGGAAATATGACAAACTCAACAAAATTATGGCGTTTTACTTGCCAAAACCACTTTCTGATTATGAGGCACGCCGTAGTGGAGGGCTCCGGAAATTTCGACCACCCCGGGGTTCTTTAACGTGCACCTAAATCTAAGCACACGGCTGTTTTCGTATTTCGCCCCTATCGGAATGCGGCCGCCGTGGCCGGGATTCGATCCCGTGACCTCGTGCTCAGCAGCCCAACGCCATAGCCACTGAGCAACCACGGCGGGTATGAAAACCTCACCATTCGCTTGTTAAACATCGTATAAAACATGGTGCCTAGCTCCGTCACTACATGTTTACAAGTCGGAGAGTGACACGTAGAAAAGCTTTTGCACTATAGGACAGGCAGACAGACACGCCGAGAGACAGCTTTTTAATTAATAATGGGTAGGTTTGCTGGCGAAGAAGTATTCGCGTACGTGGTACTCTGCAAGGGAGAGTGAATAGAAAGGCCCCAGAAGAAGGAGGGCATAAGAAAGTAAAAAAAAAAACCTTGATATCTTTGGCGGTGCTGCTTTTCAATGCGCACGGGTGTGAAGCCACATGGTAAGTTTAATATTTGGCGGGCTTCCACTATTGGCGAAAACAAAGTAAACAAGTGATGCGCACATTACTAAAAACATCTCATTTTCGCGTGTTTTACGATTATCTACAACGGCCTAATTGCCATATTGAAAATTAAAACAAGCTATAAGAGTTGAGCAACCACTTTCAAATAAATAATTAGACGTCAGTAACTAAACAATTGCGGGAAGTTTCTCACCGAGGCTCTAAACACGATGCGCTTGTAAAGCTCGCTACATAACAATCCCAACTCCTCTCTCTCTCTCTCTCTCTCTCTCTCTCTCTCTCTCTATATATATATATATATATATATATATATATATATATATATATATATATATATATATATATATATAACCTGTATGCAGAGGAATCTCAGTGAATGGAAATCGCTTAAACGGAACTAGTGCGTGCGCAGAACAACAGCCTCTCAATTGGTTGGTTAATTTTTTTTTACTTGGGCAGTGCAAAAAAAAAGAACTTCCGTCAATCGGAACCAAACTTCTTGCATCTCTATGTGAATGGAATCGGTGGTGACGTGTCAATGCTTTCAAGAAGTGCAAATGCCCGTACAAGATCTGATTTTTATACCCAGAATGAGCAAGCATATGAAGATCTCCTAACGCCTGTTTTTTATCAGGAAGTTATCCTTTCTCAAGGATCAAACAAAGGTAAAATTGATGTAATCTATTCCATGTTCTGTACAGTCACCGACTAGTATTTCAAAAGGGCGTGGCATACAGACGCATCGGCCACAACGCATAGGCTACACAGGGATTTTACCCAAGCCGGTATGATAATTTGAAAAATAAAAAAATAATGCTCCGCGTTATAAAATACAGGAGTAGTCAAACTCATAGATTTATTACTTTTTTGTGTGAAACGCTTCCGAAATTCACCCACCGTTTTGTTTGGGCAGGAGTGGCAATGCCTCTTCTAGGCTGACACTTGAGGCCCTCTTTATCAAGAAGAATAGAGATAGATGCACAAGTGAGCCTTCTATCTCGTTACTTAATGCTGAATTTGACTTTTTGTGCAACTGCCTTTGATGTGCATGTCCGTGTTCTTGTTGCTTGGTATTCGCATTCATGACAAGAGGATAAATATGTACGATTCTATACTCACATTAAACCATTGTAAGTGTAGCGCTTGTCTTTGTCCACCTTTCTTGTCTTTGGGGTTTTTAACACGCGAAGTTACTAGTTCAGTTACGTGCTATGTCGCCAAAAAACCACAACCAATGAATAGAAATAAAAATAAAAACAAGAAATAGTTACGTGCTAGTAGAAAGAAAAAATTGCGACGTAGGTAATAGTAAAAGGAAGGGAAAGAGGAAAAATCTGTAGGGCTAAGAAGAGAGGCCACTCAATTTTACTACACTTTCATTCAAACCAGACACGACGGTATCAAACCTATAAATGAGGAAAGATTCATGGGCTTCTCTATCATACTTTGAACAAAGTCCCGACTCAAGCAACCTGACTTTCATCTTATCAAATGAGTGGTCTGGAAGGTGCACATGTTTTGGGATGGGCAGGCTCGGCAATGTCTTAACGTGAGATTTGTGATTGTAAAAGCGCAATCTAAAAGGCTCCGCTGTTCGTCCAATGTACTGTGTATTTGCACAGGGTGCATTCAGGCATATGTATAACGTTTTTAGTATCGCAGTAGAAATCGCCTTTGATATTTACACGAATGCTTGAAGCCGTACTATTGACATGCTGCGATGTACACATGTAGGCGCACATTTTACATCGTGGCTTCGGCAAGGATGGCTTCTAATGGTGCCAGGGCAGTCATTCTTAAATGATGATGATTAGTTTATCTCCACTAGTTCTAGCTTCACGGTATACTACTTTAGACGGCTCAGTGAAGATGTCCTTGAGGCGTTCACTTTGCCTTGGGATATTTTGGTGCTTCTTTAGTACATCCGAAACACGCAGGACTGACGCATGAAAGATTAGGACAAGAATTGTTTGGGGTGAGAGAGTCGGTTTCTTCGCAGTGTACAGAAGCGTCCTACGGTCAAGCACGTCTGCATGTTTTATTGCGTCGTTAATTAGTTGTGGCGGATAATTTTGTTTTAATAAAGCGTTCTTTAGAGCTCCGCAATTTTTTTTAAGCCCGGTTTGTTCAGAACAGATTCTTTTGAGGCGTAAGGCCTGACTATAAGGAATGCTAGTCTTGCAATGTTTAACGTGGTTACTATCGAAGTGCAAATATTGATATCGGTCTGTCGGCTTTTTGTATAGGGCAGTATATACCTTATAATTTAGAACTGAAATGCTTGCATCGCGGAAGCTAAGAGTAGACGCAGAATACGTGGGTGAAAATTATATGAATAAATGGGCGTCGTTAAAATCAGAAGTGAAGGAAAAGCAGCCTCGACCAAATAAAAAAAAATATCGGCAATGTAATGCTTTTAGTACGAAGGTTTTAGCACCTGTGTTAAATGTTTATTTTCTAGCTCGCCCATAAATATATTGGCGCAGTAGGGGCTAATCCACGCACCCATTGACGTTTCACTAACTTGAACATAGGGTAGACCTTCAAATTCGAAGTTGTTTAGTTCTAACATGAGTGTCTCGCAAAATGGTCAATGTGTTGCTGTCGATTAGTTTCTCGGGTAATGATGCTTCTTAGGAATTGACGACTGCTCTGATACAATCTGCATGCGCGAATCTTTTTATACAACGATGCTACATCAAGAGTGGCCAAAAGAGAGCCCTGAGGAATATTGAGATTTCCATTTCAATTGCATCTGACCGAAAGTGAGTAGTATGCCTCACGTAAGACGAAAATATAGCTGAGATATTAGTAATGAGGCACTCTACGTAACTTGACAAATTTTCTGTGACTGTGCCTATACCGGAGATGATGGGACGATTGGGGTTGTTTATCTTATGTATTTTAGGTAAAATGCAAAAACTTAGGGGGTTGATATGTACATGTATATAAACTGCACTTATGTCATACATAAGTGCAGTTACAGTTACATAAGTGCATATAGACATGGATATATATATATATATATATATATATATATATATATATATATATATATATATATATATATATATGTGTGTATATATATATATATATATACGTCTGGTGTCTTCAATGCTGTTCTATCAGTTCATGCAAGCACTAGCGCTGGCAATACAGTTCTTGCAATCAAAGTCTGAAGCACTGAGCTTCCAAGCACTCGTGAACTGTGGGCAGCACTAGAGGCAGCACAAGCGTAAATGTCAACCACGACTACAAATGATGCTATAAACAACGTGCTGGAATATCAGCAAACATCCCTATGTGCCCGGGCCCCTCCATTAATTGTCTCTCAACAATGGCCAACGATAGCCTTTGCGCGCAAGGGGCTGCACGGTTCTAGTGTGACCCACCAATTGCCTGTGTCTGGCTTCTGCATCCGCATGAGTGATGCGGTGCTCCGATTGCTTTCGCAATTGGCTCTCTCTAGGCGTGAGAGCAAAGAAAAAATATGCCCTTCATGACCTCTTTTCTGTGCTACTAATATTGTATGCCCGTTTGTTAAAAATGAGAAATATGCAGCATAAGCTTCAAAGCACTATGGCCTTGCTTGTACTTCATATCTAGGCGCTATACAGAAGTAAAGATGAAACTGAAGTATTGAGGCACGCATAAAAGGGATCATACCAACACAAAGAAGAAAGAAAGACAAGGAGGAAAGCAGTACGCAAGAATACTTTCCTCCACGACTTGCAGATTTGTTCTTTTGCCTCTGTGGGGCTTTGCGCGTATGCGTCTCATCAAGTTTTATCGGTACGCGCAGGTTTGCACCGAAGAAAATGATCTTCCTTAGCCAAAACGTGACAAAAAGGAGCATTTGCATTCTTGTTGACGTTATGCTCTGTAGCGCACCAACTGTCAGAAGAAACATGAACAATAGAGAGAAATGACTTCACTCTGGCAATGCTCGTTTTGCATAACAATGTGGGAGTGCAGCCGGCTCAAGGGTTCGAAGTCTGAGTAAATACGCAGAATGCAGCTGGAACTTCATTCTTATAAAAGAAGGTCCTCACCAGGGGTAATTGTCACCATGAGTGCGTAGAGCATCTGCTTCAAACAAAGCGGGCGATAAATCACAAACCCTAAGTTTAGGTTAATGACGACGCGCTTGCGAAGATAGAGTGCCTTAGCATGTACCCCCACTGCTGCAACACTTGCAGAGGTTTCCACAATTTATTCCTATGTTTCTTCAGTGTTTTTATGTCGAAGCTTTCCTTGCCTACCCTCCGCGATGGTTTACTTGATTTTCTTTGAATTGGCCTTTCAGTACCTGTCTATTGACCTGTCTATTGTGACACAAGAGGTACAAGATCCCTAAATGTTCCTTGATACGTATCGTACTGACCTGTACTATAAATTGTTCCGTCGACAAACATAATTCGTCGTCGATTCTTCCGTTGCCTTTTTGCTCGTGCCATCGCTGCTTGGCTTAGCTTGTGAGCGCCTTAGTGCATAAACACAAAGGTTGCGCAGAAAGAAAATTGTGACGTTTGTGGTGAATAAATATAAACACTGCCCGGGCATTGCATATGCTGAAGGTAAACATAAATGTAGGCATCAATGCTTGTTGTATAGTACTTGTATAAAACATTTCAATAAATACGCCCTTCACAATAATTCTAACAAATGCATTGCATCTGCATAACTTGTTTCCAAAGAATGTATTGGCGGCGAGGAGTTACGGAGTCGCCCTCTATCGGAAGCGCCTCGCTGGCGTAGTATGAGGGATCACGTGGCGCGCTCCTCATAGGTTTTGCTGTCAGCGCTCCCTGAAAACGCCACGCGCGAGCTTTCCCGGACATTTCTGTAAGTACTTTCGAAACGAGAGAAGTTTCTTGCTGTCTAAATAATAATCTTGGGCAAACTGAAAGCACACAATCGTTTACAGCCGCTATCTCTTTACCGAATACGTACAGTGAACGCCACTGCGCACGGTCGCCGCGATGGAGTCTCCCGAACCGGCTTCTTGCGTGAAAGGTAGGTAAACGCTGAGATAAAACTATGCGAAATATGTTCTTATAGTGTTTGTATAATTAAATGGAGCGTAATAGAATGAAGCCTCAATGCAGCGATCGCGCAGATTCGCAGCGACCGACTGCGCATCTGCATGCTTGTCCGCGCACTGTTTCGCTTTCTCCGCGCCGCGTTTTCGCACCGTGACATGAGCTTTAGGCCGCAGAATATGAGCATTTGACAGTATACAAGCAACCATTGTTGCGTTGGCGCTATGAGAGCTGTTCAAAAATAATCTCATTGTAGAGACTTCGACGCCTTCGATGTGCCGTCGCGACGATTCAATCTTTTTTTTCTTCTAAATTCTTTGACCTTTCGATACTATTTCTCGAGTTGCGTCGCACAGTATGTTTATCGGCGTTCTCAGCGTGCAATGTCCCGCTGCTCCTTTTTTGTAATCGAGTGCATTAATTCATAACATAAACATGACCATATGCCATGCTTTCTTTAAATGTGCTGCTTACCGCTGCCTTTCCACTACATTGAACTTGCCAGTATCTATAGTATCGACAAGTTCATAGACCAAACCGTCATGACATTAGTCGGGCAGCGGACTCGGGCGTGCGTTTCAGTGCGCGTTTTCAGAACATCGCAGACCGGGCGCCGTAGCAGAAATCTTCCTCGCGTCTGTGCTTGCTGCATACCCGAGTTGTAGCCGATGACTGTTTGCCGGTTTTATGTTTCGCGAGCCAAGCTTCACACAGCTTCTTGTCCTGTGGCTACGTGTGAATAAGGCTGACACCGGCCTCCGTTACGTGCGTCCGGCCCTGCGGCACCGAGCAGTAGCCTACCATGCCGCGCGCCTTCAAAGGCAGCCACTACCTATTGTAGTGCTTTCAAGCGTTGTAAAGGAGACACTCGAAGCGGGAAAATTTCGCCACTAAATGAAAACCGCAGCGTACGAGGGAATTTAAACTCGTTTTCAGCTCGCTTCGGCCTCCGTGGCTTCGGCGCGCCCGAAGCAGCCGACGCGGCCGCAATGTCCACGTGATCCCTCCTAGCACGTCACGCCGACGGTGGCGCCAGCTTTTCCAGTGGTGGAGCTCGAGGCCAATAGACCTTTGCATATGGGGTGATGATAAGTACGCATTTTAACTTCGACGCACCACAAAAGAATTAACAAATGCATGAATGCTTACGAAGGTGCACAGAAGGAAGTGTTGCTTACAAACTTCTCCTGTAAAGAAGTCTACGTCGGTTACTCTTATCCTGACAGTCGAAGAATTATTGTGGGTTGTTGAAAACAACAATATGTGAAAATGTTTTGGGTATATAGCAATCACTCCTGTGACATAGATATATTATGGTTAGGAAGAACGGCCTAACATGTTAAGGTATATGCAAGCTATGTAGACATCTTAAAAAAAAGAAAAAACAGTGGCGCCTCTTACAGTCACCAAATTCCTCTTTCAATAATAGGCAATGATTCGAAATAGCAGTACAGAGCCCACGGATTTGAAAATTACTAACGGGAAGTCGTTAGTTCAACTTGAAATAGTATGTTATACTTACTGTTTGCACTAGCGCAGTGCATATAATTGTATTTGTCATAATACCCATTTCGAGTAGCACGTTAGGTCTGTCGCTAGACAAACCTCTTCATAATTCATTAAAAAGCTTTCTCTTGTTCACGGCACTTTAACTGAGGGATATTCTGTGTCAAACGGAAAAAGAAAACAAACGAAAAAACACGAAGATGGAAAAATACGCAAAGGTACGCATCAAAATTTTGCAGGCAACCTTCATTGGCCAAGTGCAGGCTAAAGGTCGAAACAACACTGCGCTGCAGCATATTCAGATGCTTCATTAAGGCACGTAGCACCTTCACAATGCGAACACAAGTTTTTTTTTATTTATTTAATTAAAATACCTTACAGGCTTGAAAGTGACGCATTGAGTAAGGTGGGCAGTACATCAAATATACATAGAATATATGACGTCTATAAAACCGTACCAGTTTACGTACTACAACCGTAAGTGCAACCAAGGTAAGATATAATTACTTAGTTCACGATTCATTAGTAAATAATATAACATAATAACAAGGAATGAATAATAACAAATAAGTAATCACACAGAGCCGACACAAGTTGGCCAACTTGCACCATAAGCAGCTGTTGATAAGCAAGATCCACATAAATTGAAAGGCGCACAAGAAATAACTGATCAGAACGCCCGTAATTACATGAAAGTACAACGTGTCATTACTCCGTGATTTCCTTATCAGCAACGCGTATTATAAAAAGGTACCTTTTGGAGTCTAAATTAGGACACTGCTAAAAAAAGACGTGAGCCTTGAAACGGAACAACGCATTGGAGTGGTTTTTTAGAAAGACTGCGCTAATCACCTATAGCACCTACTGTTCTTAGTATTCCAAGTCATCCTCTACGTAAGTTACTAAACATTCTTGTTGGAATACTCTGTTGTTGTTGTTTTTAGCAAAACTGGATGTGTTGTTTTGTACTGGCAGTGTTCTTGTTCAGAATTGCAACCACGCTAACTGCACGAACTGCTCATGAAATGCGAATGAACTTTAAGTACTTTTTTCCTTGCTATGCTGATCATATTCTTTGAGGAGTCATGAAAAGTGAGACCCTAAGGATAAAGACTGGAATGTTTGACATAGCATTACAAAAATCAAAATAACAAGGAGAACTCGCTCTACCCACGCGATTCAATAAAAGTTAAGTTTCAATCTTCATTTTGTTCTTTTGAGGTTGGCAGCATATTTACAACGACGACAATCCTTTCCCGAATTGAGTTTACTCTAGGGGTTGCGAAAGTTGCAAGGGTAATCCTGCCCTGAGCATTCCGATTCCGCATTTCTCTTATGCCCATGACTTTCTCAATACATTCTGAATACAATGCTTATATATATATATATATATATATATATATATATATATATATACATATATATATATATATATATATATATATATATATATATATATATATATATATATACGTGTGTGTGTGTGTGTGTGTGTGTGTGTGAATGAGACTGCAAAATGAGGTCTAAGCAACGCAAAAATATTAAGCCAAAACCCAGGTGTGAGTAAACACACTCCAAAATAACAGTCAGATTCAGAGAACTTACTTTACGTACACCAGAATTCACCCCCACCCTTTTAGATAACACGCCATCATGTCATATGTATTTAAGCAGCTGTGTTGCGTGACAATGTCGTTCCGAACTTAGGTCCGGATGATTTATGCTGTTTGTATGCAAGCTAGACAATCGGTATCCCTATGACAACTATATGGTTATTTACACAACACTTCTAGGGGCTTGGCTATCTCGATGAGATTTAACCTTTCTTCAAGATTATCGGAAATTTCACTTCTACGCCAATGGCTTCGGATATTTGATGAGATGAGCTTAACTGTAATAACCACGCTGATTTGACCAAGCAGATGACCAGGTTCTAAACTATGGCACAGGACACACTAGTTTAACGACGCAGGTGGGGTCATGTTTTCAATTACTTCAATAAGACATCAGACTAGAAGAGAGCAAAAGGCATATGAAGAGTAACCTTTGAAAAGTAGAAAGAACGGTCTAGGGACAAACAGCTGCTTATATTTTGATAGCAGAAAATATAGCCGGGAAGTGCTGCATATCGAACAAGGAAGTTGTCAGCCGATTTTGGCGGCAAATATGTCACGGGCGCCGAACATCGATCCCAGGGCGAGGTTGCTGACTGAAAAGCTCATTCACTCTGCACGGTTTCGCTCAGGACGGCAGTCTATTCCAGCCATCACCGTTTGTTCGCTTCAGGTTGGTCAAGATCGATAGGCTGATGTTAGATAAAACAGAAGTATTCCAATGCAGAGCTTCCAGGAGCTTCATACGTGGAATTGCTTTCATTATGTCAGGAGGCAGGGGTCATGTCACGGAATCTTTTTTTCCTCTGCGAAGTAATTGTTTGATGTCAAAGTAATCCGTCTTTGAATAAAAGAGTACTCGTGCTCTAAAAAGGCTGATGGAGCAAAAAAGGAAAAGAAAGAAAGAAAGACAAGCAAAGCGACTTTGTTTTTCCAAGTTCAGAACGTATCGTAAATGGTCTGTTCGTGATCGTGAAGGATGTATCTTTCGTTCTTAAGGAATTAAAACCTGGGAGAGAGAGAGAGATAGCAAAGAGAGGAAAGGCAGGGAGGTAAACAAGACGAGCGTCCGATTTGCTACCCTACTCTGGGGGAGAGGGAAAAGTGGAATAGAAAGAAGAAAACAGGAAGGAAGTGATGACTGTGTGCGCAGTGAAGCACTGTGACACCAAAGTGGATTGCCATAGCTGGTGATCTGCGTTGATCACATCTTGGACGACCAAAGAGCCAGTGGTCGTTGCGCGAATAGGAGGCTGCGGGTGAGCTACGGGGCTTACCCGAGAGTTGCAAGCACCGGATTAAGAGCACCTAGTACTCGCATTGCACTTCGCGCTTATGGAGTATGCAACTTGCTGAAAAGTAGACGAAGGCCATCTATGAGGGACCGCAGCATCGCAACCACTTGCTGGCGTTCTTCGGACGATATATCGCGACCGTCTGTGGCACCGGCTGTGGCATCGGTCGTGGCTCCGGCTATGGCGGCGGCTGTGGCTTCGGCTGTGGCTCCGGCTGTGGCTCCAGCTGTAGCTTCAACTGTGGCTTCAGCTGTGCTATCGGCTGTGGCCCCGGTGGTTTCTTCGGCTTTGGCTTCAGCTGTGGCGGGGGCTGTCTCTTTGGTATACTGCGGGCCAAGCTTCAATCCTGGAGTGCAGGATGAAGCAGTGCAGGTATTCGATACCGTTGTTAGTTGCTATTCGACGCCGGAATTAGAGTCAGGAAGTGTCCACATGTGCGTGGAGATCATCATGCGTGAAAGTACCCACACATACTAATAGATATGTGTTGTGAACCAGCTGAAGAAGACAGCAGAAATTTCTGTCGCAACTGCAGAAATTTCTGGCGTGACTACAGAAATTTCTATCGCATGACAGAAGTTCCTGACGTTCCTGTAGTTGCGGCAGGCATTTTTGACGTTACGACAGAAATTCTGATCTCGCAGCATACACGTTCTGTCGCCAGAAAAAGAGTTCTGAAGTAGCAACAGAAATTCTGACGTCGTAACAGAAACATTCCATCGCGACAAGAGTTAAGAAGCCCCAACAACTTTCTATCGTGACATCGAGTCTGACGTCGCAACAGGTACTCTCTGCCGCGATGACAGCTACTTTCTGTCGCAACGACATAAGTCCTAACGTGGCGACACTTTAAAATTATGTGTCAGTTTCACATCATGTGCGTACACTTTACTCTTTGCTTGCGCGGTATTCAGTTGTGCGTTCTCTGAATCCACCAGTGCTGATAGCACAGACACCGGTATTAAAGCCGAGGTGGAAAATTGTCGCAATGGTGCCGTGACGACGAGGCACCAGAAATCACCCTACCGGTCTCGTCAAAATCGGCCGCTGATGGAAATCATAGCATCTGTCGGAACTGCTGCGTATCTATTTTGTTTTATTTTGTTAGATGTGGCGCACAGGCCTGTGAACTTACAAGTGCTCTTACGCTGGCACATTAGTTACTTTTCCAGAAATATTATGTAAGCTTTTGCAAAGCGGAAAAGAAGTGTTGGGTTGTTGCTCAAAGTTGCGGGCAAATATGTCTGGCTTGGGTGTCAGTATTCTGGCACAAGCGCTGGCTTGAGAAACCTGTATGCTGTCTAAATATGCACTTATCCACGCATGTTTATGTCGATATTTGGCACTGAATACACTTATTACGTGCTCGCTCAAAAGTGTAAAGAGCGAGAGACAGTTGTCGAAATTATCAGTAACAACCCTAAAGATAAAAACACTAATAGATCAACGTTGTCTATTTCTGAATTTCTGAATTCATATAGATGTAAAGCGAAATCGATGTTCTAGCACATCGCGGAGTACTTGCCAATGGTAACAAAACTTTTGTTCTTCTAGAGAGGCGCCAGATGGCGTGGTGGAGGGAAAGCGCACCTTGGCTTTCAACATACAAATGTGAAAATTCGCGCAGGGAGAGATTCTGATTGTTTATACGGCCAAAATGTACAAATCCAACCACGTTCAGCGTGGTGCAGTCGTAAGATAGCGAGTTCAGAATCGCCACATCGCAAGTTTTAACCCCGGCTTAAAATTTCTTTTATATCTGTTTATTTACTTTTCACTTTTTACTTTTTTTCGCTAACAAATTTACACAGCTCTAAAGAGGTCTCTCTCGATATTGATCAATAGCTACAGGACTTCCGAGTATAGGCAACAGACGTCAGACAACAGAACGTCCCAAAATGTGACTGAAATTTCCTGCTGTGTTTTTCAACTCCAAACTTGAATATGCATCAGTCATCTGGGATCCACACATTAACACACAGATTCTGATACCCGTGCCACACGGGCACAGAAAATGGCATTAATTTCCTAATGCCTTATTATTTAATCTCATTTGCGTGGTGCCACACGAGCAAATAAAATGGCATTCGCCTTAATGCCATTCGTTATTAAACGCATTCGCCAAGACTCATTCGACTGAAAAATGCGTACTCTCGACGCCGTAGCTTCGCAAGCCACGGCGTCGAGAGTACGCATTTCTCAATGTAAGTAAAGGATTTGGAACGTTTAAACCTGTAAGAAAACATTTATACGTAACTGTGAAGTACAATTGGCACTTTTACGAGAAGAAAACTTCTGAATTAAATAAACAATCTTTGAGAACACAAGGATTGTTGCAGCTAGCAAAGCTGCGCGAAAGGTTGGCAACCTGTGAAGCAGACGAAATTCGCGTGGGGATGGGGTGCATTTGTTGCACGGTAGCCTTTCGACGCGCGCAGGCCATTCACGTGCAGTCTTTGTGTTTACAGACTCCGCGCGATAAGGCGAACTTCCTCAGGTCGGCGTCTCGACGGTCTCGCGGCGGCAGGCACCATTTTGATTCTGTGCTTCAGATTTGCATTGATTGGCCGCAGTTGCTATGGTCGATTCTAAAATACAGCAAGAAACCCAAGCTAACCGTACCATAGTCTGCTTAGTTTTATATTTAACAGTTTATTACGAGAGTTTAAACTTGTAAATGTATATTTATTTTTTTTAATTCATACCCTAGCACTGCTCACTTCAAAAGACGCTGTCATCGACATCATCGGGTGAAATGTCAATAAATTTGGAAGTGTGGCAGCTCCGCCGAAAAAAAATGTCATTCAGAAACTTAAGGCCTTAACTACTTTTTGCCATTTGTTGTACCGTGCGGCACGGATGGCACTACTTTTGTACCTCGAAGCCATTCGAAATCGCACTTCCCGCTTCATCCTATGTAACTACTTTTCTACTAATTGTTTTAGTCAAACGAAAGTAAATAATAGCCTGCCTAATCTTTCATTGCACGACAAAATCTTACGTATTTGTTTTTCTAATAAAATATATCACTTTAACCCAAGGCTACGTCATTATAATTTTTGGATCCACCGGGCATGTTATTTCGCAGTGACCGTGATTTCAAGGTCAGCCGGCCCTTACAGTCGCATCAACATGAAATTTAATTCCTTCTTTGCAAAACTACCAGTAACTGCAACCACCTCCCTACGTCCATCACCTCCAGAATGCTTTCAAGGGTGCTGTTCCTGATTATATTGTGTAAGGTTGTCTCGTTTCTCAGCAACCTTCTTAGTAACCTGTATTAAGTAGGCAACACATTGCTGTTATGTACGTACTCATGTGCTTCTTTAACCTCCACATCTCTTTCTAATGCTCGGGCTTTGAGAGTAAATCAATAAAATGAAATCACAGATAGATATTTTAAGGGAGAGAACAAATGATTAAAGACATGTGGCAAACAGCTAGATGAAAAAGCACGTATACTTCGAGCAGTTCAAGCTGGCTAAGTCAATGTTTATCCCTAACCTGTTTTAATGGATACGCCAATAAATCATCATCATCATTATCATCATCATCATCATCATCATCATCACTGAGTCGAGGCTTAGTGTTAAATGGAGGAACGTTCTAGGCTTCGGCGGAAGGAGACTTCCAGTAGGCTGTATCTGTAACGCAGCCACAGTGGAGTACCTGAAATCATCTTGTGCGTACTGCAGATAGTGTATTTGCACTAGGGTACAGAAGTGACGCAGCCAAATACACAGGTTACATTTATTCACGCATTAGAAAGCTTACATACCTAACTTAAGTCACAGTTAGCGGGCATGTTACGGTCCCATTTTGCAATGGTGCTCGCTCCCCATTTTTAGCGTGCCCATTTCTTTTGCAGATGGCGTTTGGCTAGTAGCGTAAAAAAATATAAACTGCCTACTTGTGGCGCTCGTGTACCGCCTTGTGATGCTGTCTTAAACCGCTCGAGCCCGCCACGCTTGTCTCAAGCTACTGCGCTACCTACGGCGACGGACATGCCCCGCCATGGTAAAAGGGGTCGAATATTCCTCTGTCTTGCTCTCCGAGTCTCTTAACGCCATTTGTGGGCCTTGTGCGTCGAGTGAAAGGGGCCGTAGTCAAGCAAGAGTGAAATTTCTGCAAAACATTGCACCTTTGGAGGCCTTTGTTAGACTTGTCTGGCTTGTTTGAGTTTGATGTATTAACCCTACTATGGCGGAGTTGGTTCTCTCACATGCAGCTACACCTGCTCGGATCGACAAACGTACGTGCGAGCCATATTCCTCTTTGAACACCGAGCGAGAGGCGAATGTGTGATGCGTGGCCCGATAACGGGGTCATCTGTGTACTCTGCACATGCGTGATCCAGTAATAGTTTCTTTGCTCTGCACAGCGATACAAAACTAAGACGCGCGTTTGGTAATATTTAAGCTATAACGGAATAACATGCTCTCGTTACATGAAGTTTTAGGAAACGACCCCCTCTAACAAATTCTAAAGACGCAACCACCAAATAGACGCCTAAATTTCTACTATTACAAAAATTTGAAGTAGTAGCTTAGCGCGAATAAAACCACGGACACAAGAAAGATGGACAAGGACAAGCGCTTGTCCTTGTCCGTCTTTTTTGTGTCCGTGGTTTTATTCGCGCTAAGCTACTACTTCAAATATGGACGACCAACTAGCCCGACAGTCAACTCTTCTATTACAAAATAGTTTCGTATGTACCTACCAGAGGTTAGTATTTCTATACAATCAACTAAACTGCGTGAGAGGCCAAAGGCGTCTAGCGCAGGGCGCTGTTTTGTCCGTGTTACTTATCACTCGCCCTACAAAAAGAGAGAAATAAATTCCCTATACTGAGCGTTTGCTGGCAGTCCACATGCACTTGTAAGCACTGAAAGTGCTTCCATGTCACGGTGGACTGGGGAGTCATGCTTAATCACCATGCGATGTCGTGCGTATCAGCGCGGAGAGTTGTGCGCTTTGGCAGAACACTGCATCGGAGCCGATAAGAGTACAGAGATCGCTTAATCGCCCATTAAGTTATTTTAAAGCTGTCGCAATTTCATTCGTACCGGGTAAGAAGCAATTCCGCCCTCTGGGGCTAGCACGCATGCGAATAGCCATGCAGAGGATTTGAATGATATTCCAGGCGATCGCTTAAGCTATTTGCAGAAGCCGAAGGAGCGCTCTGTTAAATAGTCCCCTGACATATCGTAAACGAAGGAACCTTTTTCAGCCTCTACTCTTGAGGAAGTTAACCAATTTCATTACAGTATCTGCGCTCTTAGAGTTATGTTAAGTTTACTATAGGAGGTTCAAAAGAAATCCTTTTGGGTTTTGTGCATGAAGAAAATACATAAATAAAGTAACTATAGTTTGGGTCAAGTTACCTGGTACAACTGGTATGCACTGTCACTGTTTATCGTGCTGGAAATGCAACTGAAAGAAACATGAAAAGCTTGCGATAATATATACAGTTCGAGACCATCTATGTGCTTCAAAATTGCTTTAATGTGATTTGTATTCTTTTGCAACTTCAGGAACTTTTTGGTATGTCCATCCGTATGTAATATTTTTCACACCAACTTGAGTTACTGAGTGCGTAGCTCCACATTTGCCACTTTGTATGTACAAGAATAGACATCTTTGGCCATCAGACGTATGCAAACGGGCATGTGCAACTTGGTATGTCCCCTAATAGACAACTTGGCCCCCTATGTATGTGCAATGGCGCACGTGAAACTAAGTACATACTTTGGCAACAGAAAATATAAGAAGATAGCTACAGAAAAGTTAAAAAAGCCCGTGGCTCTTAAGTGGAAAACGCGAGACCTTTTCGTTAGCATTACGTCGCACCTCTTCGAGGTCCCGGATCCATTATTTAAAGCGCGTTCACCAGATTGCAAATTGTTGTTCAAGATCGCATTCGACACACCTCCTGCCTCTTCAAGAAGTGAAGTGCGAAGTGCAACTGACGGTAGTCCGGATCTGCACACACACACACACACACACACACACACACACACACACACACACACACACACACACACACACACACACACACACACACACACACACACACGCACATACGCACACACGCACACACGCACACACACACACACACACACACACACACACACACACACACACACACACACACACACACACACACACACACACACACACACACACACACGCACGCACGCACGCACACACACGCACGCACGCACACGCACACACATATATATATCTATATATATTACATACACATCATCATCATCATCAGCCTGGTTACGCCCACTGCAGGGCAAAGGCCTCTCACATACTTCTCCAACAACCCCGGTCACGTACTAATTGTGGCCATGCCATGCCTGCAAACTTCTTAATCTCATCCGCCCACCTAGCTTTCTGCCGCCCCCTGCTACGCTTCCCTTCCCTTGGGATCCAGTCCGTAACCCTTAATGACCATCGGTTATTTTCCCTCCTCATTACATGTCCTGCCCATGCCCATTTCTTTTTCTTGATTTCAACTAAGATGTCATTAACTCGCGTTTGTTCCCTCACCCAATCTGCTCTTTTCTTATCCCTTAACGTTACACCTATCATTCTTCTTTCTATAGCTCGTTGCGTCGTCCTCAATTTGAGTAGAACCCTCTTCGTAAGCCTCCAGGTTTCTGCCCCGTAGGTGAGTACTGGCAAGACACAGCTATTATATGCTTTTCTCTTGAGGGATAATGACAACCTGCTGTTCATGATCTGAGAATACCTGCCAAACGCACCCCAGCCCATTCTTATTCTTCTGATTATTTCCGTCTCATGATCCGGATCCGCCGTCACTACCTGTCCTAAGTAGATGTATTCCCTTACCACTTCCAGTGCCTCGCTGCCTATTGTAACTTGCTGTTCTCTTCCGAGACTGTTAAGCATTACTTTAGTTTCCTGCAGATTAATTTTTAGACCCACTCTTCTGCTTTGCCTCTCCAGGTCAGTGAGCATGCATTGCAATTGGTCCCCTGAGTTACTAAGCAAGGCAATATCATCAGCGAATCGCAAATTACTAAGATATTCTCCATTAATTTTTATACCCAATTCTTCCCAATCCAGGTCTCTGAATACCTCCTGTAAACACGCTGTGAATAGCATTGGAGATATCGTCTCTCCCTGCCTGACGCCTTTCTTTATTGGGATTTTGTTGCTTGCTTTATGGAGGACTACGGTGGCTGTGGAGCCGCTATAGATATCTTTCAGTATTTTTACATACGGCTCATCTACACCCTGATTCCGTAATGCCTCTATGACTGCTGAGGTTTCGACAGAATCAAACGCTTTCTCGTAATCAATGAAAGCTATATATAAGGTTTGGTTATATGCCGCACATTTCTCTATCATCTGATTGATAGTGTGAATATGATCTATTGTTGAGTCGCCTTTAAGGAATCCTGCCTGGTCCTTTGCTTGACAGAAGTCTAAGGTGTTCCTGATTCTGTTTGCGATTACCTTAGTAAATAGTTTGTAGGCAACGGACAGTAAGCTGATCGGTCTATAATTTTTCAAGTCCTTGGCGTCCCCTTTCTTATGGATTAGGACTATGTTAGCGTTCTTCCAAGATTCTGGTACGCTCGAGGTCATGAGGCATTGCATATACAGGGTGGCCAGTTTCCCTAGAACAATCTGTCCACCATCCTTCAACAAATCTGTTGTTACCTGATCCTCCCCAGCTGCCTTCCCCCTTTGCATATCTCCCAAGGCTTTCTTTACTTCTTCCGGCGTTTCCTTTGGGATTTTGAATTCCTCTAGACTATTTTCTCTTCCATTATCGTCGTGGATGCCACTGGTACTGTATAAATCTCTATAGAAATCCTCAGCCACTTGAACTATCTCATCCATATTAGTAATGATATTGCCGGCTTTGTCTCTTAACGCATACATCTGATTCTTGCCAATTCCTAGTTTCTTCTTCACTATTTTTAGGCTTCCTCCGTTCCTGAGAGCATGTTCAATTTTATCCATATTATACTTCCTTATGTCAGCTGTCTTACGCTTGTTGATTAACTTCGAAAGTTCTGCCAGTTCTATTCTAGCTGTAGGGTTAGATGCTTTCATACATTGGCGTTTCTTGATCAGATCTTTCGTCTCCTGCGATAGTTTGCTGATATCCTGCCTAACGGAGTTACCACCGACTTCCATTGCACACTCCTTAATGATGTCCACAAGATTGTTGTTCATAAAACACATAAAAACGCTCTTATAAGGTCTCCCATTCCTTCATTTCCTCTCAAGCTCTACCACGTGATCGCATTCCCACACTGCTCGCACATGCACTTTTTTCCACTTCGACACTACTAACACCAATGCATTAAAACTCGCCATCGAAAGCAGCCGAGTCTCTACAAATAACTGAAGTGAACCGAACGGTGCCACAGCATGCATTGAGAATGGAGGGCTGAACTACAGAGAAGTGAAGAATATGTCAGTAACTAAAAACTGAAGTGGGGTACATAGGAAGGAATAATATGGCACTACGGAGTGTCGCTACATTGCTTCAATGTTGTTCGCATTAACATCCACAATCATATTGAGATTGGTTGTGCCGGAATTTCTTCAGTGTAGTCCTAATGACTGCCAAAGGAGAAGCAACCGCTTTGCTTCCATATGTCATAAAACAAGTACGAGTGTGTACTCTGCTTTTTCTGGAACAGGTAAGCTCGTTTTGC